>NC_138028.1:36809639-36867139 GCF_964106645.2 Podarcis pityusensis
CCCTGATTATTTCACATGCAAGAAGTCAGGACAATGCATGGGGGAAATCAGCACCACTGCGGTTTGCAGCATAATTCAGCATAGCATTGTAAGATTAAATAGCACAATAACATTCCTGCTTTTATATATGCTACTGGGATGAATTCTGGCCTTAGTTGCAAGTGGGAGAAATTGACTTTTCTGAACTTGATCATTTATCCCATTTATCAGTGAGATCAGAATATGGCTCACTGCTCTTGGCTTGGTGAGTATACTTGCATCTGTGCGTCTGAATTGCTTCGGAGAAATTGGATCATATATGTAAATGGAAATTTGCCCACATTCTATTCTGCAGAGTGAAACAGACTCCTCTTTATTATTTTTCCATTTCCAGAATATTTGCTTCCTCGATCACAAGCAAATGGCAATAAAAAGAGTGCAACACGGACGGGTGCATAAAGCTAGCTGCAGTGTAATAATAATAGGGGTTGCTCGTGCGTAAGTTGCCGCCACTCCTGGCTAGGTTGCCTGGTTAAACCTTTCCTGTCTGGACAGCCCTTCACTTCGTGGCTGTTTCAGTCGCTAGCAGAATCCGTCAGTGGGCGTCTCTTAAACCTTTTCCAGCATAAAAGCTGTTTGACGCCAAGTCTCCTCCTACTCTCCCTGCGCGGAAGTCTTCTGCGCAGGGAGGGTGTGGGTAGTGGAGGACCCGTGCTCTCCCCGCTGGTCTCCGGCGAGGAGTCCTGGAGCCCCCTCGCCGATTCCCCCATCTGCCCCCCTTTATCCCTGGTGTTACGCTGATTTCCTTCCCCAGCTGATGAGCTGCCTCTCTCCCTGCTGGGCCCTTCTCCAGCATCACTTGGGAGCCTAGCCTCCGCCTCTGGCTCCGATGTCAGTTCCCTGACATCCACCTCCCCCCCAGGACCCCCTCCACCCCCAGCCCGACCTTTTGATCCAACTTTGTCCCTTTCCTCGACCGACGATGCGGGGAACCCCCGGAAGGAGCTGTCGCCATCCTCTGAGGATTCAAAACCCGCTTCCCACCCGCTCCGATCCCTTCCCGCCGGGTGGGCCTCCCAGTCTGATTCTTCTTCCTCCGAAGCCTCTCCTCCCTCCTCTTCGGAGGCAGAAAAACCCACAAAATCCTCTTCATCGTCTGTGGTTCCAAATTGCTCCTCCCAGAATCTCGCTAGTGGTTTGGGTTTGTCCGGGAACAGGCTGTGGAATTCCTCCACAAGATACCCGTCATTGATTGCCTCTGCGGGAACCCACGTATTTTCCGACCCGGGTTCTCCCTCCCAAGCTACCAAGTACTCGACCTGGCGTCCTCGCCACCTTGAATCGAGTATTTCCATGGCCAGGTTGTGGTGTTCCCTCTCCTCTATCTGCGGGTGTGTGGTGACTTCTCCCTCTCGCCCCGGGAATTCCCGCCCCTCCCTGTACGGTGAGAGTAGGGACCTATGGAACACCGGGTGTATCTTCATGCTGTCAGGCAACTTGAGCTTGAATGCCACGGGGTTAACCTGCTGTGTTAACTCAAACGGTCCCAGCCGCCATGGCTGCAACTTCTTGCACCCCCCCTTGAAGGGTAACCCTTGGGTCGACAACCACACCCGGTCTCCCACCCGTATGGTCTCCCCTTCCCTACGGTGCTTGTCTGCCTGCCTCTTGTAAATTTCCTTGGCCCGTTCCAAGTTCATCTTAAGTTGCTGGTGCAGGGCCTCCATTTCTTCCACAAACTGCTCTGCCGCAGGTACGCTCCACCCTTCCTCCCCACTCCCCGGGAAGGCCCTGGGGTGACACCCATAATTGGCCATGAACGGGCTCATTCCCGTGGACACATGTTCAGCGTTATTGTACGCAAATTCAGCCAGCGCTAGTTTCTCTACCCAATCATTCTGCCTCTCGCTGACGTAGCAGCGTAAGTACTGCTGGACTATACTGTTCGCTCTTTCTGCTTGCCCATTGGTTTCCGGGTGTCTCGCCGTCGAGAAGCCCACTTCGACCTGCAGCAAGCTCATGAGCTTCCTCCAGAACCGGGAAGTAAATTGTTTCCTGTGGTCGGAGATAACCCTCGAGGGAGCCCCATGCAGCCTGAAGATGTGATCCACAAACAACCTGGCTGTTTCCTCTGCCGTCACCGCATGTGAGCAAGCTATAAAATGGCACATTTTTGTCAGTAGATCGACCACTACCATGACTGCTGTCTTCCCCCTTGATTTGGGCAAATCTGTCATAAAATCGATGGATACCACCTCCCAGGGTCTTCCCGGCGTGTGTAAGGGTTCTAGTAACCCTGCGGGGGCAGCCCTCTCCCCCTTTGCCCTCTGGCAGCGGTCGCACCCCCGTACATACTCCCGTACATCTTCCCTTACCCTTGGCCACCAGAACTGCCGGGTGACAAGCAACATGGTTTTGTGTTGACCAAAGTGCCCCGCTGTTGGGCTGTCGTGGAGTTGTTTGAGTACCCTTCCCCTCAAGGTCTCCCCCGGTACGTACAGCCCCCCCTTGTAGTACAGGAGCCCTTCCTTTTCCTCAAACCCTCCATGGTTTTCCCTTCCGTCCCGGATCTCCCTGATTTTAGTTTGAGCGAATTCATCGTTTCTAGTAAGCCCGGCCAGTTCTCGTTTCTCAACCAACACTCCCCCACACACCCATCGGTTCTCGGGGAACACGTGTCTAACTTCCGGCGGTCCCTCTCCTTCCATGTACTCCGGCTTCCGGGAGAGAGCATCTGCTCTTACGTTTTCCTCTCCCGGTACGTACCGGATCTCGAAGGAAAACTTGGAGACCTCCTGTGCCCATCGAATCTGTCTCTGGTTGAGTACTCGCGCAGTCCTCCAGTATTCCAAGTTCTTATGATCCGTACACACCTGGATCTTGTGCTGCACCCCTATTAGCAGATGTCTCCATCGTCGAAATGCTGCATAAATTGCTAGCAATTCGCGGTCATACACCGTGTAGTTTTGCTCCGACTTGCTCAGCTTCCTCGAGAAAAATGCGCACGGCCTCCAGCGCTGCTGGGCCCCTGGCTGCAACAGTACCGCTCCGATGGCTCGGTCTGACGCGTCGGTCTCCAGTCTCATTGGCTTCTGCAAATCCACGTGTAGGAGCTGCTCTTCCGAAGCGAACGCCTTCTTCAGTCTTTCAAAGGACTGCTGGGCACTTTCTGTCCAGACGAACTTCTTTTTGCTACTGAGACAATCTGTGATGGGCGCTGTCAAGTGGGCGAAGTTCTTGATGAACTTCCTGTAGAAGTTGCTGAACCCTAGGAACCTCTGCACGTCCTTCCGGGTTTTGGGGGCCTTCCATTCCAGCACCGCCTGCACCTTGCTTGGGTCCATAGCTAGGCCTTTGTCTGACAACTTGTACCCCGGAAACTCGACTTCTCTGGCGTGAAACTGACATTTTTCCAGCTTGACCCACAACTGGTGCTTCTGCAGTCTCTTTAGCACTTCCCTGACGTCTCTGACATGTTGCTTCTCATTGTCCGAATAGATTAAGACGTCGTCCAAGAAGGCTACGCAGTTCTTGTACAGCAGGGACCCCAACACGTGGTGCATGAAAGCTTGAAAACAGGCGGAGCCTGACTGTAATCCAAATGGCATAACTAAGTACTCAAAGGCCCCCAGGGGGGTGAACATTGTGGTCTTCCATTCGTCCCCCTCCCTCATCCTAATCAAATTGTATGCTCCCCTGAGGTCCAGCTTGGTAAAAATTTTCCCCTGCCTCACCCGTGTTAAAATGTCGTCAATCCTGGGCATTGGGAAGGTCACGGGTTCTGATACCAAATTTAACGCCCTATAATCTACGATTAATCTGGGCTGGTTAGTCCCTTTTTTGTCCACAAAGAACACCGGACTGCCCCCCACCGCCTTTGATTCCCTTATGAACCCCCTCTTCAGGTTCTTGTCAATAAACTCCCACAACTCCTTCATCTCCCTGTCCGACATGGCATACAGTTTACCTACCGGCAGCTGAGCCCCTGGGAGCAAGTTGATTTGGCAGTCAAAGGGTCTATGGGGGGGTAGTCTATCCGCCTCCTTCTCGCTGAAGACCTCCTGCAGGTCAGCATATTGTGGCGGCACCTCCCCTTTTGGCTCCACCGCTATCCCAGCCACCCTGGCCACGGTCATCCTTGGGGTTTCCCCCCCAGACAGTGTTCCAAGCAGTAAGCTGACCCAAAGGTGACCGTCCGCTGATGCCATGCCACTACTGGATCATGTAGTGCCAGCCAGCTCATCCCTAATATTATTGGGGGTCCTGCCAGTCTGGCTACGTGAAAGGTAATGGTCTCCGTGTGCCTGGAAACCCTCATTCTCATTGGCGGGGTCTGGTGCGTCACTTCTCCTCCCAGAAGCTCCCTGCCATCAATGGTGGTCACTTGCAAGGGAAAATCCAGGGGCAGCAGGTGGAGCTGGTGCTCTAGGGCGAAGTCCTTGCTGAAGAAATTGCAGGAGCTGCCTGAATCCAGCAGCCCCTTCACCGTGACTGGGTGCCCATTCGGGAGTTCTAGCACCACTTCTATGGCTATAGCCGCCCTGGGGGCGTCTGGCTGGGGCACTTCTATTGGTTGCTGGCCTGGCTGCTGTGCCCGCTGATCGGCAGCCAAGTGCTGGCGTTTCCCTGCTCCTGCCCCTTTCCCCCCTCCTCCTCACCGCCAGCAGCTCCCACCATCCCTTGCCAGGCCTTTCTTTGAGGGCAGACCCTGGCAAAATGTCCCGGCCGTTGGCAGAGGAAACACTTCTTGGTGGTTTTCCAATCCTTTCCCTCCCTCTTGCGACCTTCACTGGAGTTTGAAACCTCGCACGCGCGTGCGCCACCTATTTCCATTGGCTCAGCTGGCGGGGAAGGCTGCCTCGGTATTTCAGGAATGCGGTAGTCATGGCAACGTTCCCCTCTCCCTTCCCGCTTCTCCTGAGCCCGCGCTTCCTGCCTTACGCCAATTGCAAGCACAGCCTTGGTCAGCTGATCCATCGACTGCGGGCGTGGCGCGCGGGAAAGCTCGTCCTTCACTGTTGGGGACAACCCCTCCTCAAACAACATTTGAATGGGTTCAGAGTCCAATTCCCACCCGAGCCGGTGGATTAACATCGCAAAGCGCGACCAGTAGTCTCTCACTGACTGGTTCCCCTGTTTACATCCCATCAGTTCCCGCCGAGTCACACTTTGCTGCACATCACTGGAATACATCGCATCCATCGCCTGGAAGAATTTCCTAAGGTCTTTCAAGGCGGCATTTTGCGTTGCCATTAGGGGCCTGATCCATTCCCTGGCCCCATCCTGTAGATGCCCGACAATATAGGCCACCCTCTCCCCATCGTCAGCAAAATCCTTCTGCTGCAGTTCCAAAGCGTACTCTATTTCCGTTCGGAACGCGTTGTAGTCCTGGGGCTTCCCCCCAAACTTGTGTACCAGTCCCGGTACCTTCCTTGCTACGGGGGTGGGTCTGACCTGTGCATCGTGAGCCTGCCTTTCGTCCAACCGCGCCGTCAGAAGAGCCACATGCTGTTCCAAATCTCGGTTCCTCTCCACCAGATTTTGCACTCCAGCTGCTCCCTCCGTGGCGCCGGCTCCTCCGGTTTGGCTCACTATGCTGCCTGCCTGTTGCTGCGCACAAGCAACGTCAAGGACTGATGGATTGCTGTAGTAATAATAATAGGGGTTGCTTGTGCGTAAGTTGCCGCCACTCCTGGCTAGGTTGCCTGGTTAAACCTTTCCTGTCTGGACAGCCCTTCACTTCGTGGCTGTTTCAGTCGCTAGCAGAATCCGTCAGTGGGCGTCTCTTAAACCTTTTCCAGCATAAAAGCTGTTTGACGCCAAGTCTCCTCCTACTCTCCCTGCGCGGAAGTCTTCTGCGCAGGGAGGGTGTGGGTAGCGGAGGACCCGTGCTCTCCCCGCTGGTCTCCGGCGAGGAGTCCTGGAGCCCTCTCGCCGATTCCCCCATCTGCCCCCCCTTTATCTCTGGTGTTACGCTGATTTCCTTCCCCAGCTGATGAGCTGCCTCTCTCCCTGCTGGGCCCTTCTCCAGCATCACTTGGGAGCCTAGCCTCCGCCTCTGGCTCCGATGTCAGTTCCCTGACATGCAGCTAAGCTAGTGTGGAGAAGGGAGGTCTTAAAAGAAGTCATGGGTCACATCAAAAGTGGTTGTGCGTCATCTACCTTTGACTTAGCATAGGTCTGTTGAAATTAATGGTCATGACTAACTGAGCTCCAGTCATTTCAAAGGTCACCTCTGAGGATTAGTTGAATAAAAACCTGGCTGTATATTTCCTTCACGTGAACCAAGTTGTACACAGTTACAGGCCACCGTATCTGCAAAAAAAAAAAAAAAAAAAGAAAAGAAAAAGAAAGTACTGCATTTGTTGCAGGAATAGTATGGATGGTACTTCTGTGGGCTGTATCTGCAGCAGATCTCGGCAACAGGGATTGGCAAAGAACTGGGAATGCACTGTTCTTATCAAGGTTTTTGCACAGGACTCTTTACATATGACATCTCTGTTGCTGCTGCTTCAAACCAATTTGTGCAATGTCTTCTGCCTACAAAGCTGTTTAGCAACCGGACAAGTGGGGCCACACCCTGCGGGTCCCAAATATCACTTGCTGATGATAAGCAATATACTGATGTGTGGAAAGGGTTTACAGCAGGTCTGAGGAACCTCTGGCCCAGAGGCTAAATGCAGCCTCACCTGCAGGCATGGCTGGAGCCCTCACCCCATCCCACAAGCTCCTTAAATACCTTTGCCTGGGAGGAGTGTGCTCTTAAACTGAGAGTGGGCCCCTTGCTTGCGTAGATGGCAGATGGAACAACACATGTGGGTGTCAGAAACTTCAGACAAAGTAAAACGAACAAACAGAAATGCTTTAGACTTCTCCATAGGGCAAAGTCTACACCTTCTCCACAGCTTCTCACAAAGGTGAGAGTCACAGTTGTTGCTCTGTGCACTTTTGACTCTGGGCCCACCAACTACAGGAGCAACCAGGTTGCCTGCAAGGGAAGGTGACCCTCAGGCTGCAAAAGTTTTGCCACCACTGCATTTACAGATACCAGGAATACCAACGAAGCAAGAAACGACAGAGGCAGAGGACTATCCCTTCATTTCCACTGCAGAACCATCGTATCCTTTGACCTGTAATGTCATATTATAAAGTCCTGGTACGAATACTCAGAGCTATCCCAGAGTTACTTTGCTCCAGGGAAATCCTGTTGTTAACCACAGCAATAACATAGGAATAAAGAGTGAAAGGGAATTGTCGATCTTCTAGAAGGGTGCAATTTTTAGTCAAAGCATATTGGTCATACACATTCTGGATGTTTTCAGTGTACATAGCACTTTCTTGGGGATAGGCCTCTTTGAAATGAATTGGCTTACATCTGAGCAAACATGCAAAGCAAAAGTGTCCATACATTTAACATGCTTCTTGAACAAGGTACCTTTATCCCTGAAAATTTATATTTTAATGGGAAATCTCTACAAATACCCACTCCTCAGCAACGACTGCAAGATTCTTCAGAGCTGGAATATGTTTGGAAATAGGTTTTGCTCTTGAACTTTGAATATGATCAATTTCTTTATCAGCAGTACTTCTCCTGACTATTTTACTAAATTATATATTCCATTGCAAATTATATTTCATTTCTAGGGCATTAGCCAGTATCCACAGTTTGTATTTTAATACCCAAAGAGGGGTTTTTTGTATGGCATTGTAGGTGGAATACTGAAATACCTTAGGGATAATTGAGTCCGTTCCTGAGAATATGGCTCTGTCCTATTTAAAGAGGCATTATCTGCAGAGCATTGAAGATGTAAAAATAAAATAAAAAATACTCTGTTTTAGGGGAAGGGGAAATCTGACTATAATACAGCCACAGGTATAATTCCGACAAAGATTTCTATTTCTTGCCTGTGCCAGTGGGTAGTAATGATTCTCCATATGATCTCAGTGGGACTTGGGGCATTCTGGGTAATGTGGTCTTTAAGGTGATCTGAGCCTAAGTTGTTCAGGACTCAAGAACCCTTAACCTAGACCTAACTGGCAGGGTCTCTAGACATAACTGCTTTTTAATTGTTTAATTTCTTTCCCCTCTATCTCCCCTCTCAAATAGGTATGCCCAGTGCTATTTTTCTAGAAAAAGGGGTGCCGGAACTCACCACAAGCATCTCCATTGTTCTCTTTGAATGGCAGTGGCACCCACTTGAGAGATACTTGAACCCACCTGAGGGGTTCTGGAACTGAGTTGCTGTGAATTCCCCCTCAAAAAGCCCTATAGGTATACCTGCTTTTGCCACATGTACATAAGCTTATGAGGAAGAGGGAGTGTGTTTGGAGTGGAAGTGAATTTATGGCACAACCAACAGGTATTACAGGTGGTCCCAACTGGTGGTCTTAACTGGGAGGAGAGGCTGGGGCCTGCCCCCCCCCAAAAAAATCTATGAAGCGGCCAGGCCCCCTCAACATTCTTCAGCAGCCATGCACACTCACTCAAGCCATGAGGTGTCTGCATGACACCTCAGCACGCCTTGTGGCATGCGCAAGTGACGTCAGCTCACAGAGGGGCATGCTGATGTCATGCGCGCATGCCATGGGGCATGTTGATACCGTGCAGTCCTGGCCCCATCAATCGCAGGGGCAAGGTGGCGCATGTGTTCCCACTAAGCAGGTCTGGTTTTGGTCAGTGCTGGAATGTGTAGCTACTTAGAGACCACATGTCTGATGCTGCTGTGTGTTCCATGATGAAATAATGTGTGTATGTGTGTACGAAAATATATCAATAAACTAAATATCTCTGTCCAAACCAATTATACCTTGGCTTTCCATTAAAAAAAACAAAACATATACAGGGTGGCTAACAACAGTCAAAATAATAAAAAGAAGTGCTAGCAACTACAGATTAATTAAAATTCAAAGATTATTTCTTAACAAGATGCATAATGCAAAAGTACAACAAGAATCAGAGGTATGTTTAATTTTTTTATTTAAACCCTTACAGACCAGCTTTAACACTAAAATATTAAAAACAACTTCCCACACACCAAAGGCTTTCTTTAATATGTGTTTATATATAATGTTTTATATAAGTGTATATTGTTGTTGTTTAGTTGTGTTCCACTCTCCGTGACCCCATGATCCAGGGCAGGCCTTGGAAACTCTCACTTTTTTCTCAAAGCTTCTCCTTTTTTATGTCCATGGAGTTTTCTTGGCAAAATACTGAAGTAGTTTGCCAGTTCCTTCTCCAGGTGGATCACATTTAGTCTAAACTCTCGGCTATGATCTGTCCATCTTGGGTGGCCCTGCACGGCATAGCTCAGAACTTCTTGGAGTTATTCAAGGCCCTTCACCACGACAAGGCAGTGATCCATGAAGGGGTAAGTATATATACACACGGTATATAAAACTAATGTTCTGTATGATTTTAATGTACAGAATTGTTGTAACCGTTTTTGTATATTGTGTTGTGAAATGGCTTTAAGATGCTTCATAGGAAGCGATTCATATATTAAAATAATAATAATAATAATAATAATAATAATAGGAAGGTCCTAAGTCTGTAGTGGGAAAGCGCTAACTCTGTAACCCCATTCTCTGTCAACCTCTGGTAGCTCTCCTTGCTCCTACCTCTGAAATATGGGGGGTTATCTTTATTTATCTGAACAACTTCTAGCCCATCTGTCATCAGTACTGAGAGCAGGGAACAACATAATATGAAACAACAACCAAATCAATACATAACAGCACTAGATCAAATACTACCACAAGTAATATAGTAAGAAATAACAAATGGATAATACATACGAAGTGCTTTGAACACTTGCAAGTGCTATACAAATCTTAAGTATTGCTATCTTTAAATATTTCCTGCTAAATGTATTATAGAAGCATTTCCTGCGAATAACATCTGTTCCACTGCAAACGTTCTGTAGGAGGCAGAATGATGTAATTTAAGTCATAGGATAATTTTTCAGCTGCTAGAACAAGACATATTGTGGCATATTCCTTTTTTAAAAACAAAGGGAAATATAAACTTAGGGCAATATCAGTTTTATTTTCATGCATGAAGAAATTAGACTCCAATTTCCTCAACTATTTGAGATAAATAGTGAATGTTAGGAAACAATGTTTCTCCTTCAGTAAAAAAAATACATTTGCTCCGACAGCTGAAGATGGGAAATAGACCTGCTGTAGGAACCCACGACTCAAACCAGCAACTCAATCTAGCGAGGACAGAGATAGCTTCAAAGCCCTCCTAGAATCCATGTGACATCTTCTGTTTCGGTGAGTCGGGGGCTCCTTGAGCAGTACCTTCTCCAGCCTGGGTGCAATCCTGTCCTTCCTGATGACAACAACAACAGCAAATCTCCCATTCATTTTAATGGAGCCTCTGTAACTTTCTGTGTTTATGTCTCCACCCCCATCGTTCAGCCCGGACACTGAGATCCAGCGCCGAGGGCCTTCTGGCGGTTCCCTCATTGCAAGAAGTGAGGCTACAGGGAACCAGACAGAGGGCCTTCTTGGTAGTGGCGCCTGCCCTGTGGAATGCCCTCCCATCAGATGTCAAAGAGATAAACAACTACCTGACATTCAGAAGACATCTTAAGGCAGCCCTGTTCAGGGAAGTTTTTAATATTTAATGCTGTACTGTTTTTAATACTTGATTGGGAGCCGCCCAGAGTGGCTGGGGAAACTCAGCCAGATGGATGGGGTATAAATAATAAATAAATTATTATTATTATTATTATTATTATTATTATTATTATTAATTGCTTTGAATGAAAAATGGTTCTTAGAGCTCTTCTGCTATATAAACTCTATATAAAGGTCCAACACCAAGGGCCTTCTGGCGGTTCCCTCACTGCGAGATGTGAGGTTACAGGGAACAAGGCAGAGGGCCTTCTTGGTAGTGGCGCCCGCTCTGTGGAAGGCCCTCCCATCAGACATCAAGGAAATAAACAACTATCTGACTTTTAGAAGACATTGAAGGCAGGGAAGTTTAGGGAAGTTTTTATTGTTTGATGCTTTATTGTATTTTAAATATTTTGTTGGAAGCCACCCAGAGCGGCTGGGGAAACCCAGCCAGATGGGCGGGGTATAAATAATAATATGTTGTTGTTGTTGTTGAAGGAGAAGAGTGGATTCAAAAACATAGATGGCTCCGAATGAAATTCTTGCAGGGCTTCCCTTACCAAGGCAGTTTTAAGGCTGTATGTTGTTGTCCTATGAGTATTACTCTTGAGTTTCATTCCATATAGTTTGGCCCTAAAAATGTTTCAAATAAACATGTCGCCTGACCTATCCTCTTTTGAGTGGCACTTTTTTCTTTTCAGATTCTTTCGGGTTGCTTTGGGGGGGGGGTTGTTTCGTTTCTTGAGGTTTTGCAGTCGCTACCTGTGCTTTCTGGATCCTTTAATAAATAGTGGCAAGGCGTCTCTGAACTTAAGGGGCAAACTGTACTGGCTAACCTTGTAAGACTTTATCCCTTTGTGCCAAGAGCAATCATTATTAGGTAATGAAAGAGTGTATAAGAAAGTAGTCGATTATTTATGATAGAAACAAAATGAAACTAATGGGACAAGATTTGAAAGCTGTGATGCATGAAAGGTACTATAGAAGCGGCTCTGGCACCATGACAAATCAAGAGAAAGACTCAGTGGGAAGCAACAGTGTGAACATGACTACCAAGAAAAAAGAATGGATGTCCTGACCAAATCCTCGCCATCTGGTGTTTATTTAATACACAATGGAGGTCAAATGGCTACAGATCCTTTCTGCCTTAGTCCACTGACTACAAGAATGGAAGGAATCAACGGGTTTATCAATATGCCTGGAAATGCTTCGCCGTATGATCTGATGGAGTTAATATTATTGGGGCAACATTCACATTAATATTTCAAGTGAGGAACTAAGGGGGGGGACCCCATATATGGCAACTCGGCACAGGGCTGTAAATCAAATTATGTAACTGGAGATCTCCAAACCTACCTATTTTTAAAAGGTAGTTAGATAGTAATTCTGACTGGGAACATGCATATCTTCCACATGCTGGATGACACTTTGGGGTCTGCTCCCCGAGTTTTCCTTTCCTTCTTTTCTTTCCACTAGAGTGATCACACACTTACTTTATATAATTATTCCACTGGGATGACATTAACTTTGGGTGAAATATGTTTATTAGGCATTACATGTAAACAGCATACGCTATGAGTAAATCTTATGTATATTTAACAGTAGTATTTTCCATAACATTCTGTTTCCTGTGGCTTCTCCCAGTTGTACACTCTTGGGATTCCCTAATAAATAATGTCATCGAATTTCTCATGCATTGCACTGGAGTCCCACCCTGCAGAGTACAGTGGTACCTCAGGTTACATACGCTTCAGGTTACATACACTTCAGGCTACAGACTCTGCTAACCCAGAAATAGTGCTTCAGGTTAAGAACTTTGCTTCAGGATGAGAACAGAAATCGGGCTCCTGTGGCACGGCAGCAGCAGGAGGCCCCATTAGCTAAAGTGGTGCTTCAGGTTAAGAATAGTTTCAGGTTAAGAACAGACCTCCGGAACGAATTAAGTAATTAACCTAAGTTACCACTGTAGAGGCTATCTGTTAATATGAAAAGTGTGTGTGTGTGCATGCGGTCATGGAGGGAAAGTTCTTTAACACTCTGATGGAATTGAATTAAATAATAATTCATTTTTTCCTTCTGTTCCTTTGCAGAAACAAATTATTATTATTTAATTCAATGGCAACATACAAACAATGCATTTAAAGCAGGATTGTGGAATTGCAGACCTGGGAGCCCAAATGTGGCCCTCAAAGCATCTCTGTCTGGTCCTCACATCTTTCTCCCAGGCCACACCCTTTGCAGCCCTACTCCGCACCATGAGTGTTTTTGAATTCTGAAAATGCCTCTTGTCTGGATGGAGGCTAGAGAGAGTTGTTTGCAGGTTTGTGTAGAAAATAGCCTGCAGTACGAAGGTAAAATGTCGATTCAGTGCTTCCCTGCTTTTGCCTCTGCCCCTGCCCACCACTGGCTTGTGGTTCCTGAAAGGGGATGCAGCCCTTGGGCTAAAAAAATGCTGCCCACCTGTGATTTAAAGAAATATTCAGCATATTGCTTAATGCTGTCATGAAGGGTATCTCAAGGGCAAGAAGGGCTAAGGCGTGAAGATGAGACAAAATGGTGAAAAGCAGTCCCACAGACATGGCACACTTTTCCTGTGAACTTCTAGATAGGCTGTTTTAATTTTGGCAGTCAATGACCTTCTCCATTTAAAGAATGGCAGCTTGTTTTAAGAACGGGAGAAATTTAAGCATAGGACCCTCTGAAAAATTCAGTGAATAAAGCAGGGAGAGTGCACAACAAAAGCCTCATCTGGAAGAACCCCACAAATTTTGCTCGCTCAGCTGATAGAGGGTGTATTTTTCATGATCGCAATCACTGTATAATTACTTAAGTGATTGGGGGGGGGGGGAGCTTACATAGTAACATAACCCCTGAAGAGTTAATGTTGGAATTCTACATTTCAGGCTAGAATTAGATTTTGCTTTGCTTTGCTTTTCAGTTTCACTTTCAGTTGTATTCTCTACCCATCTAGCAATAGAGAAGCATGTTTTTATTTGCCTGCAGTTAAGAAGTAAGAGTTTATTTGTTCTGCGGTTATGATGATGAGTAGAGCAGTGCTTATTGCTGAAAAGGTGCATTGTGAGCCTACCATTCAGAACACTTCCTTGCATGTTTATCAATTATTTTTATGAGTTTACAAAAGGAAGCCTATTATGCAGTAAATATTATACAAAGCTAAGGGCTCAATCTCATTGACTTCAACGGGAAAATTATGCATATTGATCTCTGCACCAATCTCTAGGGAGACTGTGCTTGACTATGGTTGCATTGTAGTGTGTTCTCACTCTGTTTCTAAACCTGTTTTTTGTTTTGTTTTTTGTATTAGTGTTGTTGTGAAACAAGATTAAAACCGGATTATTATTATTTTTAGAAAACTAATTCCACACTAGCTTTTACCTTTTCAATTATAACAGAAACTGTTTTGTTTTACATCTTTCTGTATCCCCTTGTACTTTAACATCCTTTCTTTCTCATGAAACAAAAAATAAGCCAGCCATTTAATTCTTGGTGTTCATAAAAACTTTTCTGTTAAACTGACCTTTGCATAGGCCATTATGTAACACTGTCTAGATGGAGGAGAAGTGAGGGCAAAGGTCATTGGCTTTCTCTTCCCCTAGTCAGGCCCTCACATCCTCTGCTACATAGTGGGGTGCTATACACTCCCCCACCAAAGATACCCCAGCTAGAAATCCAGATCCTCCAAGTATCCCTATTTTCCAGGGACAGCCCCAGATTTACAGAAGCCATCCCGGTTTCTGGTTTGATCCCAGAATGTCCCACTTTTCCTTAGGACGTCCCTATTTTCATTATTATTTTCATAGGATGTCCCTATCTTTAGGACGCGGGTGGCGCTGTGGTCTAAACCACTGAGCCTCTTGGGCTTGCCGATCAGAAGGTTGGCGGTTCGAATCCCTGCAACAGGGTTAGCTCCCGTTGTTTGGTCCCAGCTCCTGCCAACCTAGCAGTTCAAAAGCACGCCAAAAAATGCAAGTAGATAAATAGGTACCGCTCCGGAGGGAAGGTATACAGCGTTTCCGTGCGCTGCTATGGTTGTGCCAGAATCGGCTTAGTCATGCTGGCCACATGACCCAGAAAAACTGTGGACAAACGCCGGCTCCCTCGGTCTGTAAAGCGAGATGAGCGCCATAACCCCAGAGTCGCCTGCGACTGGACTTAACTGTCAGGGGTCCTTTACCTTTACCTTTTTATTTTCATTGG
Source organism: Podarcis pityusensis (assembly GCF_964106645.2). NCBI lineage: Eukaryota > Metazoa > Chordata > Lepidosauria > Squamata > Lacertidae > Podarcis > Podarcis pityusensis. Next base: position 36,824,460 of record NC_138028.1, read on the forward strand.
AGAAATGTTGAAGGATATGGAATCCTGGCTGCCTCACCCAAGCAGGAAAGCTGGCTACAGGGCCAAGTGTGGGGCATGGGTGTGTGTCCCTGCCCATAGTTCAAGCATTTGCAAGATAAAGGGCAGGTCTCTGTGCCTGAACTGGTGAACATAGTGTACATGGACTTTCAAAAATCTTTTGACAAAGTACCTCACTAAAAACTCTTGAGTAAGCTTAGCAATAGGGACGTGGGTGGCACTGTGGTCTAAACCACAGAGCCTAGGGCTTGCCAATCAGATGGTCGGCGGTTCGAATCCCTGCGACGGGGTGAGCTCCCGTTGTTCGGTCCCAGCTCCTGCCCACCTAGGAGTTCGAAAGCACGTCAAGTGCAAGCAGTGGCATAGTGTGGGTTGTCAGCACCTGGGGCAAGGCAAGTAATTTGCGCCCCCCAACCCGTGGATTTGCGCCCCCTAACCCTAACCCCCAGGTGTTGCGCCCAGTGCGCCCGGCCCCCCTGCACCCCCCACGCTACGCCACTGAGTGCAAGTACCTTCTGGCGGGAAGGTAAACCATTTCCATGCGCTGCTCTGGATTGCCAGAAGTGGCTTAGTCATGCTGGCCACATGACCCGGAAGCTGTCTGCGGACAAACGCCGGCTCCCTCGGCCTGTAGAGCGAGATGAGCGCCGCAACCCCAGAGTCATCCGTGACTGGACCTAATGGTCAGGGTACCTTTACCTTTACCTTTAAGCTTAGCAATCAGAGCCGTGGAAGGGACATGGAAGAGACTTAAGGGCCTCGGATAGAAGGTTACCAGGTTAATGCGCTAGATCGATGGGATAATAAGGACTGACAAAACCCGGGACCAGGAGGAAGGGACGCTGGATGAAGATTGGATTGTTTTTATTTCTTTTTCTACTACTAGGATTGTTTTATAAAATTGATGAATGTTAGAAAAATGTTGGAATGAAATTACTTGGCTTTAGTAAAAATGTTTAAAGAATTATGTAAGAATATTATGGTTATGAGAAGTTGGTAAAAATAAGATTTAAGTTTTAAGTTTCAAGGTTTTTTATAGTAAGATAAGATTAAACTAGTTTAAGGTAATGTAATGACAGAATTTTATGAAATATGGAAAGGATTTGCTGCAACAATTAATAACTAGGATACAAAAAAAGGGAGGAGGAGGAGGTCAAAGAAAGAAGGTAATGACAGTTGAGGATTTGAGAATAATGGATTTGTTTTTAAATGTTTGCTGTGTATTTTTGGTTTTTTTTTGAATTTGTATTGTTGGATGTGGTTTGTGTTTTTCTTTGTTCTTTCTTTATTCTTTTTCTACTTTGTTTTCCTTTGTAACTCTAAAAAAATTCCAATAAATATCATTAAAAAAAAAAAAAGTGATGCAATACCATCACTTGAGAAAGGCAAAAAAAAAAAAAAAAAAGCTTAGCAATCATGGGATAAGAGGAGTTGTTGTCTGGTGGACAACCTGGTTGTGATTTGAGTACCCGTCCCCCGCTTTGGGTTAATAAAGACATGTGGACACAGTATATTAGGTTAATGGGCTAGAAAAGGCCACAACTTAATTGATTACAGCATGTGAGAAGGTATTGGCTTAGGCATTGGACAAGAGCAAATTTGACTCCAGCCACTCGGAGAGGGGTGAGTCTGACGAGGGGTTAACCACCAGTAGGAGGAGCCTGTCGATGCCAATACAACTATAAGCTCTCCCCTGATGTCACCGGGGGTTGTGCCATGGCACCCCGCCACACAGGGCATCGGACAGGATCCACAACCGCCGGATTCCTTTAATGCAATGCCCATAAGTGAAGGGGTAGGCGATGGCCACACCTGGTTATATAACATAAAGCAGAGCACCAGATGAAAACCACTGCAGTTGCAGAGAGTGTGGCTCTTGCATTCAGGTCCTGCTTGCAGGCTTCCCATGAGTATCTGGGTGGCCACTGTGAACAAGAGACTGGACTAGATGGGCTGCTGGCCTCATCCAGGAGTCTCTTTTTATGTTCTCCTTCCCAGTCTTTCTTTCTTGGGGAAGGCAGAGACCTAGGATTGTAAGGGGAATAGCAGAGGCAGGAAAGCTTGGGAAGGGGCATTTTGGAGGTGTTCAAGTTGAATACATGAAAATCCCAATTCATTTTCAGAGATTAGTGGAATGTCTTACCTAACCATACGAGTGATTAGGTGGTGACTGATTTAGTCTCCTGAGGTATGAAACAGTGCCTGAAGAGGAGGCAAAGGATCTATTTGTACTTGAGTGACTTGTCCGGTTGGTTCTCTGGCTCCCATATGTGATGGAATGGTGAACATATGAGGTAAATGCACTTAGCAGCACTTTAGACAAGTGCTGGTGGTGCTTGTGTTTACAGTTGGCTAAGAAGCTATGACCATTCATCCTTGTCTGTGCACTGCAGCTTCCTAAGAAATCCCATATGCGAAGGCAGAACGACATGTTAGGAGACTAAACACAGGGTTCCCAAGCCTGTGTTAGTGTTGTAGTAGTAATGTGGGAACTGTGGGACTGGGGGCTACATTTTCAAGGGTAAATTATCAGCGTACTTGCCAGGGTACACTTTTTAAAAACTACAATGAGGAGACCTATTTAGAGGCTGAGAATCAAGTTTTAGCTAAAGTTGAAGAAGTATTAATCTCTCTCTCTCTCTCTCTCTCTCTCTCTCTCTCTCTCTCTCTCTCTCCTCTCTCTTTCTCCTACCCCCTCCAGTCACTTTCTGATATATGCTAGCAGATTTCTTTTTACTCCTTTTCCTTTAGAAGAAGGAAAATTAATTGATAGCACTTCTATTCCTGTAAAAGGAACAATGTACCTGACATTATAGGGAACTGCTCTTTGTTATGTGAGAACTTCAAGCTACGTGAGTGATTCAGGGAGGTGAAGTGTGTCAGGCTGTAGGCAACAGTGAAATGCTATGCCAATTTTTGCCAGTAGCTGACGCTGAAAAAATAAGAAATTAATGCTTGTCAAAGGAATGTTATTTTATATATGTTGACATTTATTTAAAACATTTCAAGAACTTTACATGTTTATACTGAATGTTGATACCCTATTATTACTCATAGGATCCCAAAGTCCCCGATTCTAGGATGTCTGCTACACTTTTACATAATCAAAATCATGTTCCCATGCTGGCTCAATAATGGGCAATTATGTGTAAAGTTGTAAGCTGGTGGTAAACAAGAGGATCCTGAAAGAAGGTGTTCTTCCTCAAAACTGAAATAAATATTCCTGTGTTTGTGCCTTCATCCTCTGAATATGTATTTGGGGAACATACATGATAGAAAATCCACCCAGATTTGTATCAATCTGGATTGCTTCTGGCATTGTGGAAATCTTAGTTGTTTTGTGATGGTTGTGCATTACATTAAAACCCCCGATTTCAAGATTCTGTTTTTTTTTTGGAGTGATCTTAATATAACTGGGTTATAAGCGGGTGGCGCTGTGGGTTAAACCACAGAGCCTAGGACTTGCCGATCAGAAGGTCGGCAGTTCAAATCCCCGCGACTGGGTGAGCTCCCGTTGCCTGGTCCCTGCTCCTGCCCACCTAGCAGTTCAAAAGCACGTCAAAGTGCAAGTAGATAAATAGGTACCGCTCCGGTGGGAAGGTAAATGGCGTTTCCGTGCACTGCTCTGGTTTGCCAGAAGCGGCTTAGTCATGCTGGCCACATGACCCGGAAGCTGTACACCGGGTCCCTCGGCCAATAAAGCAAGATGAGCGCTGCAACCCCAGAGTTGTTTGCGACTGGACCTAATGGTCAGGGGTCCCTCTACCTTTAATATAACTATTGTACTAGGGTGCCATGGGCATAATTTATTGTGGGGGGGAACTAAACAAGAGTGTATTTTCCGGACAAAAAATGCAAAAAAGCTGTACATGCAAAAAGGCAAGGTTTCTAATACATTTTTACATGCCCTGAACATGAAACTTTAAAAATACACCCTGATATGTTTGTTGTGCAGACTGTATATGTACAATATGTCAGTTAGATATGATATGGGTGGATGGGATGGGATAGGTGGATCTGTCAATTTCGTTTTCTCATCTTTCCGATCTTAAGCTCAGCCCTCTACATTTCCACATCAGTTTGCAGTTTTTTGTATGGAGGAATCTAGTAAGTTGAACTCAGTCATAGAGACTGCGTAGACTTTATCTGGCTTCATCTGCAGTAACAATAAACCAAAACTGAACAAGAACATGTAGCACAGCATTCCTCGCCATTTCACATTTCATTCAGTACATGGTCCTGTATTGGGAACAAAATCTGGATCCAGCTCACTGTAAAATGAGATCCACCAAAGATCTAGATATCAGAAGTGAAGTTGATGTGCATGTTTAGGACATCATCCTACATTTCAGGTTAATACCTGAAGGAGGGAACAAAATGCAGTCCTTGGATAAATTAGGTCTGTAACTGGAGGCATTCTGAGTCTTTTCCCCACCCTCTTTTGTTTACTTCCACTTTCAAAATGACATCGCAAGTTATGCTGATTTGCATGATCAGATACAGCCATATTTCAAGGACTAAAAGGCCACATGCTAGATTTGCTTCTTTTGCATAATTTATTCTGCTGCCAAGATCCAAGCTTTCAAAGAATTTCCAGTCATTTGACAAGGACTAGTGGAATAGGATAACAGGACACGCTGAAAGGGAAGAGGTGGGTTACAAGCTAGGAAGCCAAGGATGTCTTCTCCAGGAATTGGAAGCAACTGATGGTTACAATATATTTGATGCAGGACATCTTATCTGTGTGACAATCCTTTAGTGCATGGAACATATAAAGCACTAAGCAATATATATACAGTGGTACCTCGGGTTAAGTACTTAATTTGTTCCGGAGGTCCGTTCTTAACCTGAAACTGTTCTTAACCTGAAGCACCACTTTAGCTAATGGGGCCTCCTGCTGCCGCTGTGCTGCCAGAGCACGATTTCTGTTCTTATCCTGAAGCAAAGTTCTTAACCTGAAGCACTATTTCGGGTTAGCGGAGTCTGTAACCTGAAGCGTATGTAACCTGAAGTGTATGTAACCCGAGGTACCACTGTATAATTTGGTCATAATGTGTTAGGGCAGGTGTAGATGGTGCTCAGGGTCCCTTCCAACTCTATGACTCTAAGGTGCCTTCCAGATGTGCCTCCCATCATCCAAGACTATTCAAAAGTACCATATTGGCAACTCCTGTGTTGTGGATATTTGAGAAGAGATGAGCCTCATTCAGTATATGAGTTTGGACTAGAATCTCTTTTAGCTCTATTATTCTAAGAACCAGTTGTTGTTGTTGTTTAGTCGTTTAGTCGTGTCCGACTCTTCGTGACCCCATGGACCAGAGCACGCCAGTAGGTAAGAACCAGTAGGTATGATATATTTCTCCCGGAGAAGATGGAAACTGAGTAGCCTTGCTCAGTGTATCTTTAGGTGATTGTTTCCACCAAGGGCTTCCTTGATCAGGACTAAGCTAAACAATGTGCCTTCATTTTATTTCAGGTTAGCCAATAGATTAGAGTATTGTCACCACCAGTGCTTTTTTCTGGCGGTATGCAGGGAGACACATACCCCTAAACATTTTGTGAATCCAGGTTTGGCATCATTGAGGGGCAGTATTTCAATATGAGTAGGAAAATGAGAATACCCCTAAACATTTGTTTAGAAAAAAAGCGCTGGTCACCACATACTTTTTTTCCTTGTTAGTAGTACAAGTGCCTTTAATTATTTCAGTTACAAGAGATTTGCCTTTTGAAAACTGGACCATGTCCTATGCCATTTTCCTTCCTTCAGTTTTGCTATCCATCCATCCATTCATTTAGCATGTTACATTTCCTCTCATTTTGCAGAAAATGGTACTATTTTCCTTGCACTAAGCAGAGTAGAGGGGAGACAGGGGTGAGAAAAGTGCTGACAGTCACCACTGATCATGTGGAGTGAGAGTTAGATTTCCAGCTGATTATTCACATTTGAATAATACAAGTGCCACATTGTGTACAGGACAAAAGGTGCTTTTAGGTAATCCCCATTTATTGTTATTATTGTACCAGATTCATCTTCCATTCCTCCCTTTCACCATCAGAAAGAAAAGGGGTGGGGGGGAGCAAGTAAAGAGTTTCCATCGTTTATGAAGATGAAAATGATGCACGCGCAACTCACACTCACCCAAAGCTTCTTACTTAAATGTGCCTTTTAAGCAGACCCTCATCCAGCTATGCTACAGGAAATGAATTCTTCAAATGTTTCACATAAATGCCTTCTTTGGTGTCTCTTGCAGTGAGGAAATCATTTAAAGAGAAATGTTGAAAGAACCCAATTTCTTCCTTTTGGTCCTGAATCATAACCAAGGGGTACTAAATTATAGATTTGCAGTCCTCGCCTCAGGAACATATGAGTAATAGTTTAGATTCTTTTTCTGAGAGATTAGCACAGCATGGTAAGATACACATCAAGGGTGACAAAACTAAGCCATCGTGGAAGTAGCAATGGGCAGAACATCTTGTCCTCAGCAAAAGTGACATACAAGACAGAGGCACCAAAAGACTGTTTTACCTTCCAGTTCCTGAGTTTAACCGGCAGTTTATCCTGACTTTCAGGCAATTGGATTCAGCCACTGACACACCAAACAAGGTGCAGGGTTATGGACCATTTTCATGCCATGCATGTGGTGTTTTGCAAATATAATATATTGTGCATTTTGGCTGTGGGTGAGTATAAGTAATACACTGCATAAAACTGTGGCATTCAACTCTCTCAGACCTTCTCGTGATAATTCCACATTTATGAAGTGAAAGGTCTGTTTAGGCATTCTTTTTTTTAAAAAAATTAATATTTATTACTTTTCTAACAATTTAAACACTACAAAAACAATACAATACAATACAATACAATAAAAAATACTACATAACATTGACACATAAAACACATTAAATACATTAAACTAACAAAACAAAACAAAACAAAAACAGTTTAAAATGAGTCAAACAATTTCAATATCTTATCTTTCATTCACTTATTTCCACGACCTCCTCCCACCTCCCTTTTTGTATTCCACTTCTGTTAATTGTTTCAGCAGTTCCTTTCCATCTTCCTCTGTTTTCTATCCTATAATTGTCTTAACACGTTCTAACCTTATTTTTTCCTTTAATACTCTATTAATCTATTTATACTTAATTCCTTGTAACATTTCTACTAAAGCCATATAATTTCATTCCAACATTTTTCTAACATTCATTAATTTTACAGTATTTCTGTAAATAGTCTTTAAACTTTTTCCAGTCTTCTTCCACCAACTCTTCTCCCTGGTCTCGGAGTTTGCCAGTCATTTCCGCCAATTCCATATAGTCCATCAACTTCATCTGCCATTCTTCCCGGGTGGGTAAATCTTGTGTCTTCCAATACTTCGCGATGAGTATTCTTGCTGCTGTTGTTGCATACATAAAAAAGGTTCTATCCTTCTTTGGCACCAATTGGCCGACCATGCCCAGGAGAAAGGCCTCTGGTTTCTTCAGGAAGGTATATTTAAGTACCTTTTTCATTTCACTATAAATCATCTCCCAGTATGTCTTAATCCTTGCGCATGAGGTCTGTTCAGGCATTCTAAGCCATTGTGAAATTAGAATTGTATGGGGCTAGGGTAGGGACATGCTCTCCAGTCCCATCCCTTCCATTGCCTCTTTACGCTGTCTGGCTCTGCCGCCGGGGATGTGGGGATTTGAACCCTGGCCTCCCAGGTCCTAGTCCAGCACTCTAACCACTACACCACACTGGCTCATGTTAGGAAGCAATGTACAAAACAAGGGTGATGCTTAGTTTCCCTTAGGGTCTAAATCATGGGTAGGCAAACTAAGGCCTGGGGGCCGGATGTGGCCCAATCGCCTTCTCAATCCGGCCCGCGGACAGTCTGGGAATCAGCGTGTTTTTACATGAGTAGAATGTGTGCTTTTATTTAAAATGCATCTCTGGGTTATTTGTGGGGCATAGGAATTCGTTCATCCCCCCCCCCCAAAAAATATAGTCCAGCCCCCCCACAAGGTCTGAGGGATAGTGGACCGGCCCCCTGCTGAAAAAGTTTTCTGACCCCTGGATGGTGTGCATCAGCACAAGCATTTCTGATCACCAGATGGGATAATTGCACTCTCCCCACATGCTATTCTGGCTGTTCTACTGACCCTCAAGAGTAGGAGGCATGGTGGGGGAAAGGGCAAAAAGCCCCACTGTACTAGCAGAAGCCCTTATGCTGGCTTCCGCTAGTGTTCTGGGTTCGCTGAATCCTGGCCAGTGAGATCAGGGTTTCAGAATAAATTGAGCTGTTCTCCAATGCAAACAGTGTTTTCACGACCATTATGATACCATTTATAGTTTGATAAGCTATTGTGGCTAAATGTACAAAGACAAAAGGAAACTATTCAGACAGGTTTTTCAGTGTTGTCCTCAAAGTATAACTAGAGTAAGTGACATTTAAAACTTTGTTCTTCATTTCTTTTCAATGTCTTTTACATCCTGGGTTGTAACGTTTGATTTGCCACCTTTTAAATTTTATTTTAGCCTTTTGTATCCCAAGAAAAGTGTCCTAAAGTGGATTACATCATAAATGAAAACTACAATAAAAACCCAGAATAAGCAAACAATACAAGTAAAACAACAACAACAACATACAAGAACTCACAGAAAACCATTCATAAAAAGCTGTGTGAGATAAAAAATATATTCAGAGCATGAATGAAAGTAGGGTGAGAAGGAGCTTGGAAGAGTTTCTAAAGAGGGAGTACCACATTTGTGGACCCACCACTGAAAAAGTCCCTGTTCCTGGTGTTTAGGAATTTGGAATAGGGAATGCTAACAGTTGTGCTAGTTATCTTTCCCCTCATAAGCATGGCTTTATCCGACCATTGCAGGGTAGATCTGGGTAATTTTCCTTCTTCATGCACATAAGAATGGGAGGGCAGGACAATTAAGTGCATAATGTTTGCATATTGGGAGATCCAAGTTAAAATTCCTTTTTAAGTCCTGAGGCTCACTAGGTACCCAGGCCAAGTCTCTCAGCTTCATTTACATCAGAAGGCTGAGAGAAACTGATGCAAAAGCAACAGACACGCTAAAAATGTAACAAACGACTAGCAATCATTTTATATCACAATCACTATCCTTGGCTCTCTTTCACGATGAGCTCATTGAGCTCAGAAAGCGTACCATGGTCCACCAGTCTCACTACAGGGGAGATCCAAGAGTCTCACATTATATTAGTATAGAAAGGCGGACGTCACTTGTAGTTTTGTCCATCCAAGCCAGCATTGGCTACTGGTCCTGGATCTCTTGGGTCTCAGGCAGAGGTCTATTCCAGCACCTCCTACCTGACTTTTTAACTGGAGATTTTCTGAACTGAACCTTAGATCTAATGATGCAAAGCATGTCACTGAGCTATAACTACCCCTTCATGGAGGCAGTGAGAACTGAATCCAAGACCTTTTATTGCAAATCATTCCCTGTATTATGGAGTTTCGCCCCCTTCACTTTCACTCAAATTGCTTCAGAAAAAAACCCATAGCCACAAAGCCATTTCTGACACATCTAGCAAAAACAACATCAGCTTCCTGGTGCTTAACTAATCTGTAAATCAGATGGTGAATGATCTCCCAAATTTTTTAATCCAAGTATTTCATATTAAACGAAATGACAGGCGGATGTTGAGAAAACAACAACAAGCAAGGTTGTTTTTGGTAAACAGTAGCATTTTAATAAAATGTAGATCAAGGTGAGGTTTTTTGCTTCACAGAAACACTGTTTGTGGTATTTCTAGCTATGCTTGTTCATGCACTTATGAACGGAATACATTGACTTCTATCATCTTCACCCTAGAACCTGAGAATAGTTTCCTTTTGGAGTTCCTGAACTGACACAAATGCCTTTAAAATGGGTAATTAGTGACAAGTGACTACGAAGGACTGAGCGCTGAGAAGTCGCGCCTAAGCCCCTGGAAGAGTCCTCATATAAACAAGTCAGATCACATCACTCATTATTCCTCCTTTGTTTACTGGGAGAAAAGTTCAAACAATTTAATGAGAGGATTACCCATACTTCAACTCTATTGAAAAAGATTAATTGATATTTTCCTGTTAGGGGTTTAACCAGTTGGATTTGGCCTCATCTCCCCTATTGTTATTGATGCTGTGATCAGCGGAGCAAAGTTGCTTAAAGGTTAGACAAACTTTGCAGCATAAATTACATGAACTAATTTATGTTAACATCCAAAGGAATGCTCTGAGCTGCTTCCCTGAGAATGGCATTTAAAGAGCGAGAAAAGGAAGACGGCTCACTAGCTGAGATCTGTTTTAAGACTGCATTTATATTAGAACGCTTGGTGGCATGTTTATTACAAGGTGGGGGGGATGTCTCTTTTAAAATAATATCACATGAACATACAGAACACATTGCACGGCCATTAGCATGCAGCACCTTTAAATATACTTGTTTGCTGCACAGCCTTACAAAATTCTTTTTTAACTGTGTGCATTGAGGACATATGGCTGCATATTTGGATAACCCTATTTGCATTTTTCAAATGTGTAATATTTTTAACCACTCATTTGGCTTTGGCTTTGAGAAAAGGAGACAGTTAGTGTAACCATTTTGAACAGGCAGTTTACTTAATTCTTTTCAAAGGACAAGAAGTAGACGATATTTGTGTTCGTGAATCATTTGAGCTTAGATGTTTGTGTTTTTATGTCGGGAAATGTAAACTGATAACATGATTTAGATAAAGTATGAAGGAGAAATGCAAAGATTTTGCAAATTGGAGACAGCAGAGAGTGCACAGGATGTACCAAGGGGGGGGTGTGGAGTTTTCACAAACAATTCATTATAAATGTGACTTTATTTTAGACTCCCTTGCACAAGCCTGAATCTGGAAATACTTGATGGGGTAAACTGTGAAATAGTTGGGGGTTGGGGAGCCCACAAAACAATATCCCCTACTGATTTCAATCCTAACCTCAGAATATGATTTAAGGATTAAAAAAAATGCATCTCGTAATTTTTACAAGATGGGGGGGGGGATACTGATTCTATCAAAGATGTACTTTAAAAAAGGAAAGGAACACATTACTTGCTGAAAAAGAATGGGAGAATAATGAATGTTTAGAGCTGGAGGAAAATGACTGACAAATCAATATTTGCATTATAATTCACATAGAATATAATGGACAAAAAAGTTTTGTTGCACGATGAGCTGAACCATAAGCCTCAGATATATTGCAGATTAAATAGTTGCAATATATCTGAGGCTTATGCCCCATGTGCTTCTTGCATGTGCCTGATATGCTTCTTGCATGTTCAGTGTTTAGTTGACCCGAATGATGATATTTTCCATGTATGCTCTAATATATCTGCTGCTTTATAGCAGCTATGAAAGGTGTACATGTTCAGCACAGTATATGCTAAAATATGCAGTAGCCAGTAATATTGTGCACACATTTGGACATATTGGAAATATATTTGGACATATTGCAGGCATATTTGAATATTTCAGCATCTCTTTTAATTGACACTGTATAAGGGTACTTGAATTTCTCCAAAACTCACAATCTGCTTCAAGGATAAGAATAATTTTATGCATTTTTAAAAATTGATTGTTTCATATATTTATTGTGGGAAAGGCTTTTGATCAATTAATAACAGATCGACCATGGAACAAAAGCAAATGTAAACTTGTATGCCTCTTCTGATACGGAGCAGGGACAAATTTTATTGACCTTAATCTGGGCAAATGTAGTTAACCTTATTGATTGACTCGAGCCCATTGAAATGGGAATGAAATCTTGTTTTACCACAAAACACTATAGTATGATCACTACGTCAGTTCTTCCAGCCTTTGAAACTTAAAAGCACAGCCCAATATTGACTCTATTGATCCTCCTAAATAGTTCTGCTATAATAAATATTACATTCTTACTGCAAGTCTCCACAGTCCTAGAAGGCGATTGGAGAAAGGAGCTGTAATCAGAGGAAGTGCAGTGAAAGATTATCTTTCTTTATTCTCCTCCGCTGAGGCAGAGATAGGAACCAAGGGACAGGCGTAATTGCTGCCGTTGCTCTTATAAAATTTTTTTTCTCCATGAGCAAGTGCCACAGCTAAACAATTTAGTATTTATCCTTTTGAAGACAGAAGTTTTCAGAAACATACATAAATGCAATTAAAGCCAATGGGATGCTCGTTCCAACCATTCTAAGCAGAGTAATTGTTGTGGGTTGGGGGTTAGTCCTGCATAGCTTAAAAAGGATAGAACAGCTCGTCTAGAGCATCCATTTAACACCATTTTATTTGGAATCTATAAAATCCACACAACATTCTTTGAGGGAGGAGTTAGTAGAGATGGTGGAAATTAGCTATTGCTGAGTTTTGGGGGGAGGCATAAAAAACCATTAATTCTCTTCTTTTGCTGCTTTCAAATTAATACCAACCACAATGGAAAAATGTATGAGAATAACATTAATCAGTTATGGGATTTTTAGCAAGCAAAAAAGTCACATACTGTGGTAGAGGTTTTTCTTTTTTCTTTTTTAGAAAAGGAAAAACACAAAACAACAAAACAGCAACACACAATTATGCCTTCCTTTTTCAAGGCAAGAATTAAACAGAAGGAATACAAGACTTAAACAAAGGCAAAGACAGATGTCTAGAAATTGTCATTAGCTACAGCACACAGATTGTGATTAAATTTTAATGTGGCGTTTAACTTAAGATTTTTGCTTATCAGAGGGAAAGCAGCCTGGGGAAAATATTGTTATTGATTTCATCGCTTTAAATGTAACTGATCCTTTAAGTAATTTTTCTTGGTTTCAGTGTCACTTTTTCAGTGTCTGCTTGGACTGAAGGAGTCATTAGAGGGCATGTTCATTTAAAATTCTGTGTCTAATGCATAAATTGTTCTCCAGTGCCCTCCAGGTTCTAGCTACAGAAAACAAAACACAGCATTCAATCCACTGAATAAAAGCAACAGCACAAGTGTGGATGGTTGGTTGTGTGGATTTGATGGCATTTACAGTTTCCCTATGATTTGAGGGGTTTGTGTATTTCTCTGCAAACCAATATTGATGCCCGCGTTTATGAGGCAACTAAAATATACTGGTGCTATTTGTAAATCTCAAATTTATCTATCAAGACCATGATGACTATTTTAAATAAAGTCGGGGGGGGGGGAGTGGAGGAATCCCATTAAAGAGTCTTCCATCTACTGTAGTAGTGTTTTAAGGGAGTGAGAGTATTTTAGCTTACTCCATCAAATATGTAGTTGGCACTGGTTTATGAAAAATAAAATAAAATAAAATAATGGAGATGTTATTATAGCTAGGATAGTGTTTTGATATTTCATTAATATTTAAATGTAAGTTAAGATTTCTAGAATCAGAAGGGCTAATTCAGATTAGGTTTGATATGTCTGTGTCACCGATCTATCATCTATCTATATCTATCTATCTATCTATCTATCTATCTATCTATCATCTATCTATCTATTATCTAGCTAGCTAGCTATTTATCTAATTAAAAGATGTAAGCATGCCTTTGCCCACTGAAATCAATTGGACTGTGGCCACTGTGTATGAAATGGAGGAGAGTCACTATATCATAATGAATGACACGTTTTAAATATATTCCACATACACACGCAAATGCTACATAACTAGCTTCTTGCCATTTGATGGACTATTAAAATAAGGATATTAACTCAGCTCTCCCACAGTTGTGCTAGTGCAGCAAGATGCTAAGCCAGAAAAAAAATATCCTGCTGGAGTACCTGATAATGTTGCACCCAGGAATCCTGGTCTGCAATATGCCTTGCTAGATCAGGACCAGCCAGCTCAAGACATTTTGTTGCCTGTGGCGGAGCGGCAAAAGACAGCTGCCGCCCACCCCCCAAGTCAGAGTGTTCAAAGCTACTCAAGTTATTTTGGCACCTGATGCAGTACATTCCACCTCCCCTGCCTAGCATTAAAAATGCCAATGGTAAGATCCAATGTTTCCATTCCACTCCTGTAATGTAAGAGGAGAGATGATTTCTCACTGATTCCTGCTTCGTGCCCCTGAAATAACATCATGCAAGATGGCGGTGGGAGAACTGGAGAAAATGGTCTCCCTCCTCTTACATTAATAAAGGGCATTTGCCAGAACAAAAGCCATTTTGAGCACAGAGGTATCCTGTTCTTTCACTGTAAATGGGTCCCTCTCTGTATTATACATTGAAAGAAGTATCATGCCACTCGAAATAACAGTGGCTTCCCCAACGACTCCTGGAAGATGTAGTTTATGAAGAGCGTTGAGAGTTGTTAGGAGACCCCTGTTCCCCTCACAGATCTTCAGTTCCCCAAATTCCCTATGAAGAGAGATTAATTCTTAAAGATCTCTGAGAATAGTAGCTCTGTGGTGGGAATAGAAATCCAATACAATAAGAATGAAGCTCTTTGAAGAGAGAGTTTTATTATGATCACAATGAAACTTTACTATTAAAATTATTAATTAATTGATTAATTGCCTGCTCTTTGCCCTAGGGTTCCAGGACAGGTTACAACAATTGAAACACAACATTAATATTAAAACACAGTATTAAAAACAACTTTAAACAACTTAAAATTGCAGAAATGTTTTGTAACTTAGTATTGTGATGTCTACTTATGTTCAATCTCTTGACAATTCTCTTATACAATTAAGAAGGAGCAGTCAGATATATGGGATTGTTCTGCCGGTAACAAATAAGTGACTTTAATCTGAATATGATCCAACTACATCAATGACATTTCTCTTCCAGGCATTAGACTATAAAATCAGGGGAAATATATCTGTTGCTTAATGGTATTCAGAACTTTCATATCTAAGAGCTAGAATGACCTTCTGAAGTTTTTTCTGGGTAATATTTGGCTCTGGAACCATCACTGCTGTACTGTCTCCTTCCACATGGTTATCTAGCCATCTGGATTATGTGTCAACATTAATGTTTCACACCCCCAGATTTCTGTGCTTGACAGTGAAGTCAAAGTCTTGAATTGCTACAGCCCACTGCACCAGCACTGATCCAGTGTTAAACAATTTCAAAGTCTGGCACTTGTACATTCACCATTATCACTGCTGAACTGTCCTGCAGATTCTTTTGGGGTTAAATGGCCCCCCAAAAGCAGACTTTTACTGCTGAAACCCATTTGAATGCATAGGGATCCTAAGCTGTATTGAAATCCTTGGAAGCAAATGGCAGTGAATAAATTTGAAAAGAAATAAAAGCTAAAATTTATATTAAAAATGTAGTACAACCAAGTTATATCCTAGGCCTGCCGATCAATACTGTAATTATTTCGGTGATCGTGTTTTACTAATGCTAATGCTGTTATTTCAGTGTGCAAGGATAACTGATAGTTATATCACGAAGCACCACAAATGAAAGATGTTTACCTTTTTCAAGAGTATTTGTTGGTAAACATCAATAACTTAGCCAATATTACCACGCAGAAGCACAAAAAATATAATATTTTAGGTTTCAGAATATTTTAGGCTTCAAATCAGTTCATTTGTTCCTTGGTGCATTGGGATGTACACATCCATATTTCATCTCACCGCTTGTACAAGAGTTCCCCCGCCAGTACATTTTCCTAGATCGCAACTGAGGAAAACAGTAACAAAATGCCCATTGAAGGCATCTCTTACCTTACCTCTCATCTAACTAAGCTGGTGACTGAAAGGATCTCAGATGATGAACATGGGTCATGGGTCGGCCACTGCTGTGGCAGATGACCATATAGAACTAGCTCCAGGAACCTCTCAATAACTTTTATCAACCTGTAACAAGCTGAAGATTACAACTCAAATGTATGACTAACAATAATTGTCTGCACTAGGAATTAGACGGCAGCAGCTCACTCTCTGATTGCTCTTTTCACAAAGCCATAGGTTTGCAACAGACCATACCTGTGGGTTACTAATTCAAGTCTGGCATATGCTTTTCCTGGGCAATCTGTTCAGATGAGTTCTGGAGCCACTTCTTCTTCTCAGTGATTCTCATGTTTGACATGATCTTGAAGCTTGTGGTCCTGGCTCTCAGTTGCCCGACTTGCATCTTGCCACTCCTCACCAAGGGCTTATCAACTCTTCCTCTTGTCCCTCTGCTTTCCCCTGGGGAAAACCGCTCTTTAGTGCTCAACCAGAGCCAAGGGCAATTCAGGTTTTCCCCAGATTGCCCTTTGTTCTGATCTATCACTAAATAGTGGTTTTCCCCTTGGAAATGAGCAGGGGAAGGGGGAAAGCGCTCAGTACTATGCCTAGAAAGTGTGGGTCAAGTGGAAAACTGCTCAGACCCATGCTTTCTAGGCAAGGCACAAGCAGTAGTGTGGATAAACCCTAATATATCCTCATGAGATCCAGCCTAGAACAGGAATGGCAGTCAATTTGTACAATGAGGCATATTCTATTCTGTCCAAATTATTCTGGGATTTTCCTCCTGATAATCCAAATCTTGAAAAGGCCCTCTACACCAAGGATGTGGAACCCGTAGTCCTCCAGTTGTTGTTGGACCACAACTTCCTGGCCATAGGCCATGCTGGCTGGGGCTGATGAGACTTGAATTCCAACTCATCTGAAAAGCCACAGGTTCTCATCCTTACCCTATATTACACTGTATTGCATTACTATGTCTTTCTTGCTTTATTATGCCAGCTGCCATTTAGCTACCAAGTGTTACTTCATCAATCAGGTCATGATGATATGAGAGTGTGGTTTGAGTCTGCAACAATTTTGTTTCTAAGCGTAATTTTGACGTATTGTAAAATTAACTTATATCACAATCTTTCTAGTTAATGCTATAAATGGGATATGTGAGGAAACACCAAAAAGGGGGGGGGGGGGTAAAACTTGGAGGCTATTTCAAAATCCTGCTATTTGTTGATTTATGTACAGCCTTCCGCCAAGGCACCCCAGGCAGTTTACCATTTAAAATACTAGAATAAACAAGTGGTACAACAAAATATTCAAGTTAAAAGAAAGAAAGATTCCGTCTAAACATCAGGAAGAATTTCCTGACAATGAGAGCTGTTCAAAAGTGCCTATTGGTATGTGGGCTTCAGTTGTGTACTAGGTTTACTAAATTGTATAGGTTTGTTTCGTTTTTACTTGTTTATTATCTCAAATCAGTAAAAAAAACTTTAAAAATGTATTCTCAGGCCAACTTCAGGTGATGGTATTAGCTCTCTGGCCTAGGCAGAGAAGGTCTTCTGCCTTCTGCAGAGAGGTCTTTCCTCAGGTAGGGTGGTTACATTACATGATTATTTTGCACCATAGTGGTGAATTACGGTACCATGTGAAGCCACACCATCAAAGATGCTAAGGATACACACTTCCCTTTGACAACATGTTCCTGGTTATCTTTTGGATACCAAGTAAAGAAGTGGCACCAGTGAGAAGTGGCATGGAACCCAAGACCACTATCAAGAATGGCTTTCTCCTGGGCACGCCTTATTGTAGGGGGGCTAAAGATTGTGTCCTATGTCATTTAATTCTCCACCTCTTTTTGTCAAGCTTTTCCTCTCTAAAGTTCACTTACTTTGCTTTACTGCTACAACTTAAACATCTGCCCTTGCCACAACCAGAATTCTTCTCCAGTTCCTTTGTAGCTGTGACTAAATGATATGCATTCGCTTTTCAAATGCCTTGTATTCTTGAGTGAAAATATCTTGGGTGCTGGGGTTTTATTGCGCTTATCTTCCTTCCAGTGTGGTGTAGTGGTTAAGAGTGGTGGACTCGTAATCTGGTCAACCGGGTTCACGTCCTCGCTCCAGCTGTTGATTGACCTTGGGCCAGTCACACTGTGCTGGTCCCGGGGGGAGGTCACCGTGGGGCGAGGTCCAGGACCTGAGTCGAGGGTCGGCAGACAGTCCTCCACGGGTGAAGCAGGGTCCAAAGCGAGGAGCCAGGCAAGGACAGGAACTCTGGAGGAACAGGACTGGGTGCTGGCCGAAACAGCTCTTCAACGACGTTGCTCCCGCAACCTGGGACCGGGCTGACTGGCCTTTATCTTCTCTGAGGCCAGGAGCGGTCCCGGCCCCCAGGAGACTCGCCTCTCCTGGCCTTAAGGCGAGCACTCCTCCTGGGATAAACCAGTTCCATCCGCCTCTCTGCCCTGAGCCTCTGCAGCTCAGGAGAGGCCGGAGGGTTACTGGACCCAGGGGGAGACTCACCTTCCCCTGACAGGGCTGGGAGAGGCGCACCTGTAGGCACTGTGTCCTCAACCACCTCCGGAGCCAGAGTGGATTCACCTGGTGCCTGCTCCTGAGGATCCGGCACAGGTGCAGGCGCTTCAGAATCAAGGCCCTGCCCCAGTTCAGCCGGCCCTGGAGGCGGGGACTCCTGTGCAGGCTGGGATTCCTCCGGTTCAGCCTCTGAATCAGATTCCCAGGCCATCACACACACTTTTCTGAAGTCTCTCAGCCTCACTCACCTCACAGAGTGTTTGTTGTGGGGGAGGAAGGGAAAGGAGATTGTTAGCCGCTTTGAGACTCCTTAGGGTAGTGATAAAGTGGGATATCAAATCCAAACTACTCTTCTTCTTCTTCTTCTTCTTCTTCTTCTTCTTCTTCTTCTTCTTCCATGGTAGTCAAATGTTTCATAATTTTTTTCTCTTTCATTCTGCATTTTGCAGCCTCCTTGGGTGCCAGCATTTCCTGAAAACTTTGACCAGACTTCTCTGTAAGTGCAGGAACATGGGGAGGCTGTCCAGGGAAGCTGTCTAGGGTACTCTAATTGTTTATTTTAAAAATGAAACATTCTTACTTTTAAAGAAATCAGTACAGAAAGATATGAGGAAAGGTAAAAGGAAGCACTTCCTTTGAAAACAAAATCAGGGAGCATAGCAATCTTAACATCCTTGGGAGCCAAACTCCCTGGCTTCTTGCGCTTCAGTTGAAAGTCCAGAGCAAGACGTCATAAGTTAACTCCTCTCATTTTCCCCCCCACATCTGGAAGCATAAGAGAAATGCTTAATAGAAAGAAAAATGCACACTCTGTTTTTGGCCATCTTACACTGGGAAGCTCGACCCACACCCCCTGAAATTCTAAAGTAATTTTTAAGCATCCTGTGAATGAGGTGGAAGAACAGAAGCCTCTTTCACCAGGGACTGAAACTTTGGAGAAATTGCAAGACAGTTTTCAGCACAGCACTCACTGAAAGTGTACCACAGGACCAGGGCCGTCTTACCCATAGGCACTAGCTGTGCAGGGCACCCAGGCACCCAGCTCTTGGGGCACCAGGCCAAGAGTCCAGGGCCCGAGAGTTGAGTCTGGGGAAGAGCCCGCCCGTCGGCTGGAGCACCACAATGGGCTCTTCTGCTGCGGCCTGCGCTGAGCCACGAGTTTGGGGGCAACCGAGCCAGCGAGACACTGAGGCAGCTGGCCAGCTCTGCCCTCCTGCACGCCTGGGACTGGGCAACCTGGGGGGGGAGCAGGAGGGCAGATCTTTGCGCCCCACTGCTGCATATGCTTAAGACAGCCCTGTACAAAATTGCCTCAATGCACAATTTTGCAAAGTGTCCCCCAACTTCATTCCAGTTGTTTTGCAACATCCAGCAGGTTGTTTTTCAGTGTCAATGATAGTGATATATTCCACCCGTATGTGTGAGATAGGAAGGGGATAACTATGCTGGGGGGCTGCCTCCCAGTGATCTCTGCAATCTAGGTTTGCCAACTCATTGGCGGGGGGATGGGGTGGGGACCACCACCTATTGCAGTTAACTGATATGCAGAAATCAGGAGGAGACGCTCTGGAGTTAGATACTGGGGGATGCTCAGTCAATCTCCTCCATGTGTAAATTTAATACATTGCAGATTGGGAGTGTGCATTCCGGCCCTTCCACAGTGCCATGTACCTTGCTGGTCCTGCCCCCTGACATCAGCACACTGAAGCTATTTATGTAAAACTATGAACACATAGAATTTGGCTATTGAGAACCAGGGTGGTGCAGTGGATTAAAGTCTGACCAGGGAGATCCAGGTTCAAATCCCCAATCAGCAACAAAATCACTGGGTGACCTTGGGCCAGTCACTGTCTCTCAGGGTTGTTGTGAGGACAAAGGATGAGGACCATGTGCTCCTTTGAAGGAAGGATAGGATAAAAACGGAGTTTAAAAATATAGATAAGACACCAATGACACCAGACTCCAAAACAGCAGACATACTTACCCACCAACTGCAAAGAGATATTAAGTCGCATTGGGAGCCAAGACGGAACATTTCAGTACCACATAGGTTAATTCTTACAGGGTGAAGTGATAGCCTCCCAGCAACTACTGCTTGAATTCAGCCAGTCAGGAAGGAGCACAGTGTGGTTCCCCCAATTCCCAAATTATTCAGAAGGATCTGATGGTCATTCATAGGTCACATTCCCACCATACATTGGAAGCACTAGGATACAACTTTAAACAGTCATGGCTTCCCCCCAAATAATTCTGAAAGATGTAAAATGTTAAGGGTTCTGGAAGTTGTTAGTAAACCCCTAGTCCCTTCACAAAGGTACAGTGCCCAGAGTTCAAGAATGGTAGCC
Source organism: Podarcis pityusensis (assembly GCF_964106645.2). Classification (NCBI taxonomy): domain Eukaryota; kingdom Metazoa; phylum Chordata; class Lepidosauria; order Squamata; family Lacertidae; genus Podarcis; species Podarcis pityusensis. The sequence continues at coordinate 36,845,019 of NC_138028.1, forward strand.
CTGAGAGGGGAATAGGAGTCTCCCAACAACTCTCAGCACCCTTTACAAACTCTGCTTTCCAGGATTCTTTGGGGTAAGCCAAGACTGCTAGTGGTTTAAATGAATAGTGTGAATGTGTCCATACTCAGCAGAGACACCCTTGCCTTCTCCAATCCTGAATGCAGCCTGTCGGACTGGGTAGCCAAGATGGCTCCAGTGTCAAATGCTAGCCTGATTAAGCCCAACGGATAACACGGGCCCAGAAATGCCTATATGGTTTTCGACTCTTCACAGCACTCTCCTTTAGTGTTCAGAAGATTGATTTCTCAGAAGACTCCCCTTCTGGAATTGACACTGCACAGAGTCGTATAGCTATCTCTGTAGGCAGCCGAACAGCAGCCTGATTTGTGAACCCGCCGCTCTGTTTCCTGAAGAAGGTACCAAACAGCGGTACAGAGCTGTTGACACTGCCTGCTGTTACGTCGAGTGCAGCCAAGAAAATCTGTGTTGTCTCTGGGCATTCGCCTCGCTGGAAGGCCATTGCTGTGCCCCCTTTTCTCAACCCCCGCAAAGCAGCTGCTGCCAAAGTAGATGGTACCTAAAACTCAGCAGGCTTTGCCACATGGAGGTTTGAAAGCCGTTTCCCCATGTTGCTTTCTCTTCCCCTACACACACACACACACACACACACACACACACACACTTTCCCCTCCTGTAAGGCGCTGATAAGACTATTTTTATGAGATGGTTATAATATTTTTGATGGCCTTTTATGAAGAACTTGAGTAGGCATCAATTCTTTTTGTGCATGCGTGAATAGGACGCTCAATCCCATTTCTCTTTCTCCTGATTATTGGAAAAGCAGCAGGACGAAGATATAAATACAAGTTGAATCTGTTTTTGAAAGCCGGCATTTTACATAGCGTTAAATGGTAGTGCTGCTTAAAATTAGATGCTTTCTCTTGCAAATAAGGTTAAAGTGACAGAGGATCAGGATGTTGCAGGAGTCCTAGGGACTGCACACAATCATTTCAGGTCAGATACTGTTTTATATGAAAGAACAGCTGTTTGTGGCACATTTGTCAATTTAAATGAAATTACAACTTTGGAGATGCTAACTTGAAAACTTAAGAAGAATGCCATATGATATTATGCATTACATCTTCTGCCCATTAAGGAATCTTAAAGTAAGGTAACCAAAGACAGAAAATACTGGTTCGAATTTCAACCCACAAGAAGTGTGAATATACCCTCAATTTAATAAAATGTATAATGCAACTTCCTGAGGCTTAAATTTCTTACAATTGCTCTTGGAATGGGCACTTGTTTCTCCATTATTGGCCACTTTAATCTACTTATACCCTAGTTGTCTCATTTAAAGATCACTTTATAGGGCTGGGTGATCTCCACTTGAGGTATGTGTTCCATTGCTTGCCTGATGGAACAACACAACAGTTTACATATTTCTGATCATGATCTGAAAAGTGATTTGAAGAAAAATCTATAGAGACAATCCAATTGCCCTGAAAATATATATACACACAAGTCTGCTCTGAGGTGGCTGAAATGGAAGCAAATCCAGTTTGAGGAGACAGAGAGGAAAGCCGAGGCTGGGAAGTCAAGAGCTGGAAGTCAAATGGGCACTTGCAGTGACCACGTTCGAAACCCATCTCTCCCAGGAGAAAATTAGAAGAGGGCAAGGAAGACAAGCAATTGGAAAAGTAGAATGTTTGTGCTTTTCTTTCCAGCAGACTACATTAAATATTCAGGAAAAGCTGGGGGATCAGTTTACATTACTCTTCTTGTTTCTCATGTATCGGCTGACAGGTGCTGTAAACATACATAGACAAACATGCTAGCAATGCTCCAATAACTGAGGGCAAAAAAATACTTTTATTTCCTACAGCAATTGCATCTGCACTTTTTACAGCATCCTAGGTGGGGACCAATTCCCCTTCCAGGCATCCAGAAGCAAAGCCTTGCTCCCTTTATACGCACGGTTTTTGGAAGGGGATTCATGATTACCCCTCCTCAGGCAACCAAGCTCTTCCCAAACTCCCATATCAATTTGTGCGCTGGCTTTAAATATAATACACGTAGAGAGAAAGAGAGAAGTGATCCAATGACACTGTCGCTGGGACACCTCAAACTCCTCTGCTAGATTTCATGAGGTAAAGAAGCACCCAGGTCAGCATCAAACAGTTGACCTTGGCTAAGAGATGGGAACTGGTCTTTAAAACATTCACTCACTCATGTTTAAGAGATGTCACAGTAAATAAATTATGACTGTTTACACTTAGCCCTAAGTGTCTTCTTTTTCCACACCTAGGGCAGCTATTTGGCTATGATGCTATCGTTCCAAGTGAGCTAATCACATACTACTTCCACACACCCTCCCTGACTTGAAAAATAAATTCGGGCTGCCATTTTTTGGGGGGTGTTATTTAAACTATGGCCTTACATTGTACCAGAGCCCAGTACAATGCATATTAACTAGACCATACAATAACATAGCTTCTTCTCCCAGACATCTATAAAGGCAGGAACTATCCACTCTTTGTCCTAAATGAAAAACATGTCATTTGCATTTGATTTTCTGATAGTCATCTGTGAGCAAAACTGGAAGCATAAGGAAGTCTTCAGCCCTAACCTGATATTATGCTGTAATCCTAAGCATTGTGTATGCATCATGAGAACTGAAGCCAGTAAAGCTGACCCTGTATATTTTTACTGCCTCTCTGTTGGATCATATGATATTTAATAATTGGTTCTGGCACCTTATTGCATATTATTATAACGTTGAGATGCAACAGTTTTATAGAACATATGGGCAGCACAGCCTCCGAACATATAGATGATACACCCTATCAGGGAGACCTTCTGTCTTGTTTTGTTGAGCTTTGAAAGGTCAGGTAAATTTTGTTATCTAGTTGTGTTCTTAAATTCTTCAGTTGTTTCTCTAATTGTGAAATAAATATGTTAGTGAATGACTCTTTTTTTGTGTCCTGTGTTAAAAATCTGATGCGGTTTGTGATTATGCATACTTCTAACATTGCAATGTGTAGCATTTTGTTGTAGCTCTGTTTTTAACAACAACACCTTTAATAAGCAAGGCAATGCTCCTCACTCTTTTTGATAGAAGAGTATACATATTTGTTGACACACCACATTGCATTGTCCCTGTTGCTACTCTGTGACATGTCCTGGCAGGACTGAGAGAAAATCTTCCCTGCCAATTTGTTACCCCAGACTTTCCCAAGCAAGTGCCCTCCAGACTACAATTCCCTTCAGACCCGGCTACTATGATGGCAAAGTTCTCAATAACGCTTGGTGGAGGCAGCTCATCAGCAGCCAGCATAGCTGTAGAGGCCATTTCCCCTTCCTCTTCCTCCAGGGGGGTCGGGGGATCTCTGCCTGGGCATGCAAATACAATACACAAGCAGTTGCTGATTGGAAAGTATTTCAAAGTGGTCCTCAGGAGCTAGGCCACACTGCCATCAGCAATCACATGTTGCATCTGGTTGGTCACTCTGAAAACGGTGTCATTGTTCTTCAACATCAACTTTGCTGGACTAGTCATGTTGTTTGGATGCCTGATTATTGTCTTAAAAATGGAAAGTGTAATGCTGGTAGTCAGTAAAAGAGGTTTAAAGACTCTCTCATGGCAAATCTTTAAAAAATGTAGTATAAACACCAACAATTGGGAAACACTGGCCTGTGAGTGCTCCAGTTGGAGAACAGCCTTTACCAAAGGTGTCATGGACTTTGGACTTTGAAGACACTTGAACTCAGGACAACAGGAAGAAACGAGGTAAGAAGAAGGCACATTTGACAAACTCTCACCATGATCAACTCCCACCCGCAAACCTATGTCCCCAGTGTGGAAGGACGTGTGAATCCAGAATTGGCCTCCATAGTCACAGACACACCGTTAAGAGCATCTTCATGGAAGACAATCTTACTCAGCTACAAGTGATCGCATTAGAAGAAGAAGAAGAAGAAGAAGAAGAAGAAGAAGAAGAAGAAAATGGCAACTACATGGGCCTATGGCCTGATTCAGTAGGCTCTTCTGATAGGCTTATGCTCTTAGATGTAGCACACAAGCTTGCATACCCTGACTTCAGGGATTAAGGCCCAGGGGACACAACAAGTGTTTCAACACAATGTGCCATCATTTCCCATGTATGCGCCAACTGTGTCAGTCACTATGATCCCACCACCTGGTCAGTCCACTGCCTATGAAAACTCATGCCATATTAAATAATCTCGAAACATTGTCAACAACAGTTTGTTTTTAATCCTATGTACATATTATATCTATATATCACCTGCCTTCTATGGAACTCAAAGTGACATTCATAGGGTTCCCATCGTAGCTTCAGGAAGGTTGCTGCATCCTTCAGAACATATTGTTGAACCACCACACTTCCCCTAAGAGCCTAGAGTTATTTAAAATTTATATGTTGTTACAGCGGTACCTCGGGTTAAGAACTTAATTCGTTCTGGAGGTCTGTTCTTAACCTGAAACTGTTCTTAACCTGAGGTACCACCTTAGCTAATGGGGCCTTCCACCACCGCCCCACTGCTGCTGCACGATTTCTGTTCTCATCCTGAAGCAAAGTTCTTAACCCGAGGTACTATTTCTGGGTTAGCGGAGTCTGTAACCTGAAGCGTCTGTAACCCAAGGTACCACTGTATTTCTGTCCTGGCCTCCACTGCAGGAGGTCAGAGCAGCATTTTAGCTTGACAAGAGCTTAGTTAGGTAGGCTGGAAGATAAGTGACTTGTCCAAGGCCAACTAGTTAGCTTTATAGTCAGGAAGATTTGAATATCCACAAAGATTTGTGGTGTAGTCCCCATACCACACCAGCTCTCATATGGCTATGAACTACAAGTCAGCATAATTACACCATTTGCCCACGATAAGGTCTAAGGGCATACTAATAAGAGCCACATTGCTGCTGCTAAAAGGAACTGGATCTGGTCACTACCCGATTGGGATATTGGGCATACTTCAATGTGTGCATCATAGAAGATGCAAATGTATTAAATGGAGCAAGCTATAAATTGCAATATGAATTATAGTAGAGTTATATTGTCCCACATTGCTATGAAAGATCACAAAGATGACAGAAAAGGTCTCATCTAACCCTCCTTCCACTCATCTGAATTTACATATATTTTTATTTTCCTGATCAGAACCTGCAATCCTATGTATACTTACCCAGGAGTAAGTAACACTGAACTCAACTGGGCTTTACTCAGGACATGTATAGGATTTCAGTGTTAATTTGTTTTTGCTGACATTGTATCTTACCAATTTTATAAACTGCGTCATTGAAACTATAATGCCACATCTGATAAAATACAGGGACAAAGCTGTGACTATCAAGTAAAGAGATAACATGTCTTCTGCTTTTCTTTTTGTAGAGATTGAGCCAGCTTTGATTGCAATCCATATCCCCCAGAAATAATTGTCAAAACTCCCATTCATTTGACTGGATCTAGATTATAACCCGCCCCCCCCTTTGCCCACACTCATACAAAAGGTTGGAAAACATCATATTTAGGATAGTAATCTGTGAAAAATAAATATAAGAACTCATTTTAATGATCTGGAATAGGAAACTAAAGACATAAAAACACCCTGATTTGGAAACGTAAGTGTACAAACATTTAAAGGCTTGGGTCCCATACTGGCAATAAATCTTTCTGTATTCGTGGGTGGGTGGGGGGAATCTCTGAAATCTTTCCCTGCTTTATTGCTTGCTTGGCATATTTTGAGCCAGTAGGTGGAGTGCTTGCTAATAATAACTGAGCGAACAGAGCTTGATCTTAATATATGCACAAAGCACTTTTCTTATTATAAACTGCTAAAATCATATTTGCACTCAGTTTTTTCTATTGGTATAATTAGTTGGAAATAATATTACAAGGGCAGAGTTGAAATGCACACAACCTTGTAGAGACATTTTAGAAAACACAGGCAAACAAGGCTCAGGAATGCCAACAGAGCACAGTGAAAGCGTCATTCAAAGGGAGACTTTGAGAAAGTATAAGGGGTGGGGGGAGAGAATTGTGGGCAGTAAGGTTCCATTACCACCTCTACCCCAGGCTGACATAGAATTAGTTCTCTCCCTGTTCAAATGCATTTCATCCTATCAGGAGGATATGCCCTCTGAGCCACTTAAACAGCAGTACATTCTAGTTCTCAAAATTCTGTTTGTCTGGAACCTACTGCATGGCCACAAGTGCTATGCTAGTTCTCGAGAACAGTCTGGGAAGGAAAACCCAAACAGAATATTTCATGGACTAGCTTTGCTTGGTATATCTGTATATGCAAGCACGTGCTCATGTTACATATGGTTACAAATGCAAAATATTTGAGCCCATATATCAGTTTTAGCAGCAGCTGCAATAGCAGGGGATTATATCAACATGGTGGAAACTCAGTCCAGATCCTGGGGGGAAATATATGAAGCTGATAAATACTGAATCAGACTGTCGTTCATCCTAGCACAGTATGTTCTACTGACAGCAGCTCTCCAAAGTCTCAGGTGTGGTTCCTAGCTAGAGATGAAGGTTAGCCCATCAGCCAATGCTCTTATACTGAGCTCTGCCCCTTGCTTCAATGGCCCAAAAGGGAGCATCTACCCATGTCAAAGTGCAAGTAGATAAATAGGTACCGCTCTGGCGGGAAGGTAAACAGCGTTTCCGTGCGCTGCTCTGGTTCGCCAGAAGCGGCTTAGTCATGCTGGCCACATGACCCGGAAGTTGTACGCCGGCTCCCTCAGCCAGTAAAGCGAGATGAGTGCTGCAATCCCAGAGTCAGCCACGACTGGACCTAATGGTCAGGGGTCCCTTTTTACCTTGCAGGTAGAAGGAAAACATTGGATGTGTCTTTTTTGCTTTGCAGGTGATTCCCACGTTTTTGGAACAACCAGCAGATATTTGAGCCAGACTTTGCGGTTCCTGTAGAACCAATACAGCAGCCCACAAGGAGTCCACAGAGGGTGTTGCTCACCTAAGCAGTGCAATAGTGTGCTGCAGGAAAGGCTAGGGGATACTCCTGTGCCATTGCTGTGGGACTGGCCATGCGGTCCTGGTACTGGCATGTGTCCCTTGCACATAGTTCTCAGTTACCGCCTCAGCATGGAAAAAGTGGGAACATTACACAGGGAAGAAGGAGAAATGTGGTAATCCAGTACTAAACTTGCAATTCCTGAAACACTATGTAAACCAAAACACAGCTATCCTTCAAAATTCATGCTCCTGTGAATTTTGTGATGCAGCTCTGCAATTTAAAAAAAAAATGTATGCACAAATGCTTATATTAGGGGAAAGTGTGCATTGAAATGCATAGATTAGGGGGGGGGACATGTGTACTACATGAAATGGTTCATAATATTGTGTCTTTTAAGGGAAATTGCACACAACAATGCGTATATTAGGAGAGGGGCACACTTAAATGTTGCCAAACTTTTGTGGTGCTCTTTTTTATATAAAAAAAGAAAATAAATAAGCATCACAAATGGATGTGGAAATGTGGGGAGCTGTAGTTAAGAGAGGGGAAATAAGGAACTGAACATGACAGGTTTGTCCATCCTCACCAAAAATGGCTGAAGATGCAAAATGCATGAAAAACCATGTAAATGAAGTGCAACTTTATTGCAGCATAAGTGATATTCCCCCACCCCGCAGAAAGTGTTTTGAAATTGGTTTTAGAGTTGTAACTTCATACTTGCTAAGTGCATCACCCTAGATTTATCTACCTCACACCTAAAGATGCTATAGCAGCAGTTAGAACTGGGGGCGGGAAAGGAGCAGCCTGCCACCCATAGTACTTTTAAAAGTAAGCATTTAAAATGGTGAGAATGGATAAGGTGGTTTTTTTAGCATTTGTTTTGGCATAGGAGTTATGAGAAAGAGAAAGAGGAGGAGGGGAAAGTAAAGTCTAAGGGACCAATTGCTCAACTTTTTGGCAGCACTTCTGTACAGTGGTACCTCAGGTTACACACACTTCAGGTTACATACGCTTCAGGTTACAGACTCTGCTAACCCAGAATAGTACCTCGGGTTAAGAACTTTGCTTCAGGATGAGAACAGAAATCGCATGGTGGCGGCGCGGCGGCAGCAGGAGGCCCCATTAGCTAAAGTGGTGCTTCAGGTTAAGAACAATTTCAGGTTAAGAACAGACCTCCAGAACGAATTAAGTACTTAACCCAAGGTACCACTGTATCATGAACTAGGAGTAAGCCCTATTGAACTCAGTGGAGCTTATTTCTGGGTAGACATCAATAGGGCTGCACTATGAAGCTGTCTTGCTAGCCTTGCACCAATCTGTATTTCCCAGCCTACTCAAACCTTGAAGTTGCAGTTTAGTTCTTCCCTTCCCTACACAGGCTAATATGCTGGGGGGGGGGGGGGAGTTCTGTACAGATGCTTCTAAGAGGTGAAGTAAATATTTCTGTAATGGGCAGTCGTATATTCCAGAAGTTTTCATCAAACATAGCAACTGCCATAGTGAGTCATGTGCAAAGGGCATGGAATAACTGTTCTCTGTGTGAAATGTAGAAAAGAAGAAACTTTTGTGTGGTGAGAGGAAGATAGCACTCCCATTATAATTTGATCAGTATCCTTATTGGCACACATCTTAACCAGTCATGTGCAAAGGGAAGGTGGGGGGGGGGAATACCAGAGTTGTTACCAATGAGTTTAGCACAGACCTAATTGGAATAGGATATAAGTATTCTCAGAAGAAAAGTTCAGTGGGTACATTTTTAGGCCCGAATCCTTACCTTAAAACCAGTAATTACTTTACGGAAACCCAAATCAATTTATGGAAATGCCAAACACACTTGAATGACAAGAAGGAAGCATTATTATCCCTTTACGGAACAAAATGACATAGATATAGGATTGACCACTTTGCATAATGATTGTATCGGAAGCATAGTTCCACAATTAGTGGGTTGACTTTTGGTGTCAATGGGGAAGTGCACCTTCTTCGCGATAGCACTGACCTATGGAATGCCCTCCGTTGGGTAATTCATGAGGTGGAAACAGCAATAACCTTTGAACACCTCTTGGAAATGTATGGGTTGCATCCAATGCTGTGCAAGTGGAGCTGGATCCATGCAATGGGGCCTCCTCTCCCTCTCCTGCCCCTGGGAATGCCCACAATCTGCTCTGGGGAGAGGTCTCTCAACCCTGTGGAGCAGATTTTGTGGGTGGTCAGTGAGAGTCAGGGGAGAGGAGAGGAAGGGGAGGTTCAGCTGTTCAAGCAAAAGTGGAATAGCAACATTGACTACTTCCTTGTATGTTTACCTAAGCTTTCCTGGACTCTATCTCTTAATTTTTCTGCTTTGTAGACTGCTCAGTTTTATTTGTGATATAGAATTTCATATTTTTTAATAAATAAATAAATAAATAAATCTCATTTTCTCTGGTTAATGAAATGCTACTGACTGTTGTACTTTATTGCTTTTATGTCAAATGAGTAGTCTTCTTAAATTTTTCTGAGCAGCATACAGTTGTTGTTTTATTTTATGTGGGGAGGAAATAAATCATGAGCAAATAAGGATTTCACTGAAGACAGCACAACTCCAAATGCATTAAACTAATCTAGGCCCAGGTCTGCTTAATATAATGGAGGATACCAAGCCGCTCTAATAGTTGCCACGGACAATTCTGAACTTGCTATTTAAACAAACAAACAAACAAACAAACAAACAAACAAACAAACAAACATGCCACCATAAAACAAAGTTTGTGATAGCAGAACTACAGCTGAATTCAATTAATAAAACGGGGCATGCTACAGATTATAGGATTGCACTGTACAGGATTGTGCTATAAAACAGAAATAAACCTAGCCAGATGGGCAGGGTATAAACGATGATGATAATGTCAGGAAAGTGTAAGAGAGCTGAGCTCCTAGGCCTCACTACTGTATAACCCTACACCAAGTCTGGTGCTCTGTTTTGTCTTTGAGCAGTGGCAGACTTGGGGTTCTCAAATTTCAGCAGCGCCCTGTGCGATGCTAAAATTCAGCACCCCCGCTGCCTCTCATGCTCTGCTCTCCAGCACTGTTGTGGTGCCCCCTGTAGCACGACACTCAGTTTGGCTGCACTGACCAGTCTACTCTAAAACCACCTCTGCTTTGAGCCAACGGAGCACATGGATGCCATGGAACAGTACAGTTGGTGGTCATCTTTCATACCTCTGATCACAGCATCCTGATACCCTTGCCTGTTTCTTTTATGTCACAGTAACAGCAGAAGTCCAAGCCTGGGAAAGCATGTCAGTTATTCCAGTGTGCTAGTGCTGTGACAATTTCACCAAATCTTATGAACTCTACCACTGGCAGAATGGAGCCATAGAATCAGATCAGTTCAGGCCTTTTTTCTCCTTTCAGGATTATTGCCCAAGAAATGCTATATTCTCATCGTTAATCTATCAGCTTGACATCTGCAGTATTTCCTGAGCTTGGAGATTTTTTGTTGTTTTTTATGTGTATCTGAAGAAGTGTGCATGCACACGAAAACTTATACCAAGAACAAACTTAATTGGTCTCTAAGGTGCTACTGGACAATTTTTTATATATTTCGTTGTTTTTTATGTTATTGTAAATGTTCAATGTGGGCAAAAACTAAAAACAAAATTGCTTCAAAACCATGCTAAATCATTAAATAACCTTAGTGTACGTGCATTCTAATGGCACTTTGTTGTATTTTGAAACTACTCTTAAGAAATAAAAGGCATGCATCTTATTTCTCTTTTGGCACAAATGAAGTTGTCTACTGACTTCACTGTGTACTGGGAGAACACTGGTGATGTTAGGAGCAAGACACGGGGGTTCAGCGACCTTACAGAAACTGGATTCAGATCATTTCTCCATTAGGGCTGATGTAAAGGTGCATAAGGATAGTAATGCTCTTTCAAAGTGCTCGTAATAACCAACTAGCTCTCATTTCAAGATAGAGATCTAAGAACAAATGAAGAATCTGATTAGGACCGCAGTGCTGTAGTACAATTCAGACAGAAATCGAAATTCATTTCAGAGTGGTTCAGGGCTGTGTTGTTGCTCATTGTGAAATGGGATCACCAACTTGATATTTTAAGTTACATTGTGCTCTTATCAGTCCTTTTATCTAGTCACGTTCCCTAAACCAGATGAAGATTTTACAAATTTATGCAGTGGGTTTTAGGATGTTTTGTGTAAACTGAGGAGGCAATATAATTAAGTTTCAAGCTGTGAATAATACTTCGGAATCTGTGGATTGTGTTGGTCTTTTGTGAGCTTTGAATCTTAAAACACACACACACCTTAGCTTCTCCTGTCTATTTGATACTATCGCGAGCAATCTTTTTAATTAAATGCAATCTTGAAAGGAAAAAAATGCTTAGGCCAAACGAGACAAGATGCCATTCATGCAGTTAGCAATTGTGTAAATGGCCTTTAAAAAAGAAAAAAGAAAATAGCGGGGGGGGGGGGAGCTTGTTCCATATTAGGCTCCCCATGCCTGCTATTTGAATTGGAATGAAAACTTCCATTGGTGTAAATGAGAGCTTTTCTTCCAATGCAAATAACAGGTGTAGGGCTTGATCCAGATTGGGAATGTAGCAGTTAACACCCCTTTGCCCTCATGACAAAATCCGAATCCGGTGTGTGTGTGTGTGTGTGTGTGTGTGCGCACCCACTTACTCTTAAAAAGCCATCCCATGAATGCTGTCTCATCTAGTTTGGCTCTTACTGTGGAAATATGGCATTAGTAATGCTGAACAATGGTATTCAAGAGTTTTATTATTTATTTCCTAAAATGTATACACCATTTGACTGCGGAAAAACCCCACTGAAACAGCTTGCAAGAAGATAAAAAAGACTGTTCCCATTATTATGCCATTTATTTGTTTTTTATTTTTGCTGACTGTGCAATGTAGTACATTGGAAGTTGCCTTACAGTGGGTCAGGTTATTTGTCTGTCTCATCCAGTATTGTCTTCCTGAGCTGCAGCAACTCACCAAGGCCTCATGCAGTGTTTTTGTTTTTGATTCCTGCCCACCTGCCCCTTTTAACTGGAGATGCCGTGGACTGACTGAACCTTGGATGCTCTGCATGCAGAGCATGTTCTTTCCTACTGAGTTGCGCTTCTCTCTCGCCACCCGCCACCCCCATTTCCTAGTACTGAAATGGCAGGTGGAAATTGGGTTGCCACCTACTTATGGTATGCTCAGATTCAAAGATCCTCTTTTAGGTCATTTTTCAAATTGGCTGCATTTTCACTTTGATTGGCAGGGAGGGGGGCACTTCGAGAGATAATCAAGCGGCTTAAATGTAGTATGGCATTGAAAGGAGATGGAGGGACGGGAGGGAATGTATGGAACTGAATAACATGCTTCCCTGGTTTGCATCTGCGTTGCTTTCATCCTTCCACGTGGCTTTTGGATGTCCTGCATCAACTTTATTAGCGAAATCAGAACAGGACACAGTAACCTGTGAAGGCATGGTTAGTGCAGCACCCAAACACGCTGGCATAAATCGAGGAGAAGGGCTCGTGCTATTGATAAATTTGCTGGCAAAGCTTGGGATTGGGCTACTTTCTATAATTATTTCAGTCTCTGGCAACATTCTTTGTATGTTGTCTGTAGAGTGGAACAAATTGATGGTATACAGTGATTGTTCTCTTCGTACATCATAAACTCTTAACATCGGTTTTCCTCGTGTTACATTCAGGATAGTGTCAGGCAACATTTGGTTCCCTTAGTTCTTATGAAGATTTCAGTTAGGGAATAGCAGGAAATTGTTTGGACTATTGTAATTTGCTCTGTGTGGGGCTGCCCATGAAGATGGTCCAGAGACTGCAGTTAGTGGAAAATGCAGTGGCCAGGGTTTTAGTGAACCAAACTGCATGAGAACACATAATGTCATGTATATATACTCACTCACTCACTCATTTCATTTCTTTATCAGTTGCTTCCCATAAATCACCCCAAAGCAATTTAACAATAAAGCATCAACATATATAAAAAATTATGCCAAGTCTAACACAGATGCAGATTGGGATAAAAAATCCCCTCTTAAAACATTGTTCCTTGAAGATCTGTCCTGTCTGCCTATTTGTCACTGGTCTCAATTCAAGTTGCTGAATAGCTCAGGACGTGGTTACCTGAAGGACTAACTCTACTCACACTGTTCTGCATTGGCTTTAAGATTGACTGAAGCAGCCTCCTGGCAATATCACCACTGAGAGAGGATAGGAAATTTATGACTTGCTGGAGGGCCTTCCTGGTGATGGCGCTCTGAATGTAGAAAACACACACCCAGAGGTTCAGCTGACACCCACTCTTGTGATATTTCAACATCATCTGAATACATTTATTTTTCACTAAGCCATCAAAGGATCTCTATCTTACTTATTTCTATAAAAGCATTCCTAATTGTAATTATGGTTTTAACAAACTAGGTGTTTGTATATGGGGGGTTGGTAGTGCAGTGGCCTCCAGATGTTGCTGAAGTCCAACTCCCATCAGCCAGGTCAGCATTGCCAATGGTCAGGGGGATGGGAGTTGTAGTCCAATAACATCTGGAGGGAACCATGTTGGATACTCATCTTAGGTTGTGGATCAGGCTTTTTTCACCTAATCAAGTTCCATTGGGTTCTTGTTAAATCATAGTTGAAGAAGTCATCATCCACCAGCTACACTGCACAAAACAAAACTTGTCTGAAATCCTATGTATCATCCACATAGTGATGCCACAAAGACCCATCTGCCATAGGTACGCTAGGATTGGCCTGATTTAAGTCTTTCAAAAACTCTTGGCACACGATGCAGATACCTTTCTGTAGCTAAGTAAGTCAGTACCTGGATGGGAGATCACCTGGGAATCCCGAGTACACTGCTTTGAGTTTCCTGATGGCAAAAGCTGGCATATAAATCTACTAACTAATTAACCATCTCCTACCACCTTGATCAGTCTTAATTTCCATTCTGGGTCAAGATAATTGCCATACCGGCTCAGATTTACAACGAAACTGGGATGCTTATTTCCAATGCACTAATCAAAATAATTATCTCTGAAGCCTGTTATATGCCTGAAATAAAATAGATTAATAGCACAGTTCTATGAGTCAGATGTCTGTCCCATTACATTTAGTGTGGCTTTCCCTCAAATAAGTGCACCTAGGGTGGCAACCGAACTCTGCAATCCAGTGCTGAGTTATTATGGGGTAAGTCCAATTGAACTCCATGCAGTTGTCTGGTTAAAACTTGACTTCAGTCTCCTGAGGCTATTTCAGCCTTTGGAATTTTTTTATCCTTAAAAAATCATTGAATAGGTTTAACTCTTAAGGGAGGTATTTCCCCCCCACCACATTCCTACTATTCCGGCTTCCCCAATATTTATCCATTCATATCCGGTGAGTGTCATTCTTATGTACACACTTACCATATTTTTATTCCTCTTGTTGGGAGAGAGAAAAAAGTAGCACACTTACTTTTTTGTCAGTTGTCATTCATTTTACCTTGTTTTGCTTGCTTCAGTATGTTATTTCTCCTTATATTGTGAACTGTGTCAGCCCTGCCAATGCACATTCTTTGCTAGGGAGTCGACGCAGTAGACTTTACTAAGAAACAGAAAGGAAGTGTTAGCCACCGCTCTCACCAAGATTATATTCTCTCTTAATAGAAGCTGTTGATGGATCCTGTGAGGCTACAACACTTGGGGTGTTGACTTGTAGAATGAAATCCTCTGCACACAAGCACAGCAAAATATTTTGGCGAAAAGTAATTATCGGAAATAGTGACACTAGTAAATTAGTTAACTGCATTTCAGCATGAAGCTTGAGTTACCCCTGCCCGTTCTTGTTCAAGACCCATCGAAAATCAGCAGTTCGGCTTAATGATGTCACAACATTTGCCAGGCTGTGGGCACTGAAGAGAAGACGTGAAAATCCTCTGACTGAATCAGTTCCCCTCCTCTCAGTGAGCACAGTTAAACAGCCCATCTGTCTCGCTCACATTGAAACTGTTATCTTTCAAACATCCTTCTATTCTTACCACGGGTGGTTCTTAAAAACTGCCTTAATTTTAGCCTGTGCTCCTGCCATCCAGTTTTGTTTGCAATTCCCAGAGTCTTGTTAAACCCTTTTAAATACTGCTACCCAAATGCCACATTTGCCTCCCAGTTGGAAATTTGAAACTCAACTCCTGTACATCCACCTAGATTTTGCCAATTTAAGCTTTTGTGTGTGTGAGAGAGATACAAATAGCCTACATCCTTTTTTATTTTTTAAAAAAATCATAACAAAGAATTTCCTCCTCCAAACTCTATTTCCCCCCAAAGTGTGAATTGAAGAGGACTGAGAGACAGATGGGGCTGGATGATCAAGTTACCTGTTACAGCGGCACATCTGCCAGGGCAGTCAATCACTCTGATGTCTCTGACAGGTCAATGGAGCCTGAGTAGCAAAAGCTAATGCAAGGAGAAGAACGGCCAAGGAAGGGTTGCCCTCCTCCTTGTCTCTTGGGTTTGACTGGTTTGAAAGCTGTACTTGAATTTGCTCTTGTTAAAAATCTGTCTATAGCACATAGACACTGGGAGATGCCAGTTCTGCTCTATCTTTCCTTCTGTCTTTCTTTGAAAAAAATAATAATAAAGGGGGGGATAGCATAGAGCAAATATAATTGTGAAATGGATTCCATTAGTGTTCTCGAGCTGTCAATCAGCGATTTTCAAAACTGTATTTGCTTTGCAGTTTCAGAATGGGGCTGACATGAAAAGAAACTTAGCAAAATACATCTTTAAGGACAAACTCTTCCCCAGCAAAAATAAAGGTTAAACATGAATAATCAGGCTATGAAGAGTTACCGTACATAAATCAGTGCTAAGCATAAAGGAGGTCCTGCCCCAGTATGTGTGTGTGTGTTTTAAGGTTTATCATTCTATTAATTTGCATTAACCATGTTGTCAGTCTTCTGCTTTCTCCAGCATATTTATTTTCAGATCTGCAGTTTTGTAAGTGAAGGTTAATTGTCCTGTGAATCGCTTACTTTGGGAGGTACTGAATAGTAGGAAGGTTTTTCACAGCTACAATCAACTTCCAGATTTTACGAACATTTTGCACAAATGTGTTACAATAAGTACAGTGCTAATTGCGCTGCTATTTTAGCGCATTTGTACCAATGTGGGGTTACTTATAGGACAATGGTGTCTCAAAATAGCACAAGTCCTCCCCAGCTACTAATTAATCAGATGTTAAAATGCAAGATCAAAGAAAGAATCTTTGCTTATTGTGAAAGCCTTGCAGCCACAAGAATCTCCTTAGAAAAAATAAAAACCCTTTCTGAGATTTTATAAACAAATACTCACATGTATAATGTATTCACCAACGTTATGGACTATTTTAATGGTGATATATAAAACCAAGATAAAGAGTTAGCTAGCAAGGTTGTAGCATTGTACAAGTGTAATGAAAAATTACTGCTAGGGGGAAGAGATTCACAGGAATTAACAGTAAAGAAAATACTATGACTAGTGATGTTTTACATTGTACAAAAGGGCAAAGTGGCTATTAAATATATACTCTTTTGTTGCAGTATCTGAATCCTTCCTTAAAACAAAAAACAAAAAAACTCCTCATCTTTTTTCATTGTTTTCAAATCAAGTTGTCCTTTTTATTTGCATTCTCTCCTCAGCCTAACCACAAGTGCTCTTGTTACATTTAGCAGCAGATGGTTTGAGATATCAGAACAGAAAATGAGTTAATTATTTGGGTTCAAAATAGGAAGATTATGAAATACATGCAACATTCCATGGCATGGCAGAAAGGAGAAGGCTGCCGGGAGGGGGGCGGAGAGAGGACACCATATTTCATTATAACCGAGCCAGCAAATCACAATTGCTGACAATTAAAAGGGGGGAGGAGAGATGGAAAGAAGCATTTGAGTACAAAGAAATTATTTATTTACAAGTCTAGACCTGCAATAAGAAAATGTTGTTTGTGCATCTTGTTCCCATCCTGTTCTTGCTGTGTTGTTGTTGTTGTTGATGATGATGATGATACAAGCTGTAAAAAGAAAGGAGGAATAAGCTGAAAAAAATATTTAAATGGAAAATAACGTGTGTGTGTGTGTGTGTGTGTGTGTGTGTGTTTTAAAAATATGACATTGCTCTTCGACCTATGAAGACCTATGGGAGGGGAAATATTCAGAGAGGGGAGAAAGGAGTCAGCACAACAGAAATTTTTTTTGTTTCACTACCTACCTTTTTTGCCCCACATCCATGCTTCCTAACCATGATGTGGTTAAGGTGATCCACACAAGAAGCTGCTTCCATGTGCAGCTCTCCTTGGTCAGGTCAGGAGCACAAATAAATTGGATGTACATCCAAATGCTCCCCAGAGTGATGCAAGGGGTGGGTCTACTCAACATGCATGGAGAAATACAATGGAGCATATGACCAAGTGTGTGTGAGATTGAAAGCAATGCACTGCAAGGAAGCACCTGCGCTTAGATGTTCAGTTGCATGCCCATCACATTTATGCCTGTTCCTGCCACCAGTAAGGAGACTTGTGATGGAAGCCTATATCCCAGGGAACATCTTGTTGGCATCTGTTTTTCTCAAGAGACAATGGAAGAGTGTGCCTTGTGGGGCGGGGCACATATACTTAGATGGGTTCTGGGAACTGCTTATTCAATGAAGCTGGCTCCAAGGATAACCAAGGAAGCATCCAGCTTGAACATTAGGACAGCAGTGGTTCTCTGCAAGGGTCAGCTGCCATTCTATTCTGATAAGGGAAATGCCCATCTCAAGAAGAAGGGCAACTCTTTGGGTCGGAAGACTGGCACCCAGATGCTTGGTTGCATTTTTGGTGTGTGGTATGGTGAGCTCCACACTGATGGACTGGGCTGCAGATCAGGGGGTTGGATTGCACCCTTAGTTTACAAACCAACATGTTATTAAAATATTAATATTAATAGCTCCACCACTGGACAGTGTGAGGTGGCTGCCTCAATGACCTGTGCTTCCAGACCCTTCATCACAAACTACTCAAACATTCCCAACTTCTTAAGCCGGTGTCCTGATAATGGGGATGCTTGCCTGTTGTTACTGGCCTGGACTTCTTGGCAATATCACTGAGCTATCTTCCCCCAGGACATCAAAGACAGCACCTGTGCTGGGAAAAGCCATTGTCTGAGAGAGCAGTCAGAGAGGCATCTGGCCCAGGTCGTGCCCTGTAGCAGGCATCACATGTGCTCATGATTTGTTTGAGCAGGAAATGAGTGGGTGCTTAGTAGTAGGGAGGTGCCTGTGTTATGTATCTTATCCTGAACCTCTATGCCAGCCGGCAGTGGAGGGGACTATCCTATCACCAGCTTTGAAACAAGACTCAGTTGCCAGTCTGATTGCATCTGATATGGCGTTGGAGAGAGTTAGAGGTATCATTCTGTCCAGGCAGCAAAACATCTGGCCCTGAAAAGCTGGCATATTAAGCTGGAACACTGGTCCATCTGTCTCAGCAATGTCTATTCTGGTCATCTCACCCATGAGGCAAGGTGAGGTGATTGCTTTGGGTGGCAGGATCCATAGGGACAGTGGATCCTGGTGTAGATATTTATCTCTCTCCTCCCCCCACCTCCCGTTCCTGGTACAGTGTGTGCCATTTTGTGACTTGCCTCAGGCACCAAAGTATCTCAGGTGGGCTTCCTCCCTGGTTTCCCAGGTGTCTTATTCAGTCCTGCTACCTGGGTTCCTTTGAGATTCATGGGTCTTGACATTCCAGGATTGATTCTGGGACCTTCTGCAAGCAGAACTATGGACCCTCCATGTATTATTCCAATGTGAAAAAGTATTGGTGGGATCTCTTCCTCCTTAGTCAGTGCAGCTCAAACCAACAAGTCTTGAAGATCTTCCTGAAGATGTTTGACCACAAGCACATCTGCACAGGAGGGAAGATCTATCATTCTGAAAGAACCACTGCAAGTACTTCTCTGTTCATCCTTTCTGTGCAGGGATTTCATCAAATGGGAAAAATTGTTTGGCATTCTTGACTGAGCCATCATACGATTGGGGGGAGAAACTGGCCTCTTATTATGTAAGACTTTTAAAAGCTGATTAGAACAAAACTGACAAAGATGTCCCAGTGCAAGGAAATGGCAGTGTGATTCTTTCCTAGGGAAGCTTCATGCTTTTTGGCTAAGTCAGTTGGCTGCCATACTTTCAACTGCAGGAAGTTGCTTCTTGAAAAACATGGAATACACATGAACATAGCAAAGTTCTTTGTGTGATGTAACTGCCTGTTCTACCAAGTTTACAGTTCTCAAACCATAAGTAGTATGCATTGAAGATCTGGGTTCTGTTCCTACCATGTGAGGAGAGCTTCCATTCCCAGGTGATAGAAGTGGAGAGTTGAGTATGGTAGATATTTTGCATGCTATTGGGCATAATATTAGGTTTAAGTTTCTAAATGCCCTGAAATCACTAGAATTTAAGCAGAGAACTTTTCAGTTGGGACTTAAGTGCACTTGGGTATCACGCTTATTGTGTTGTACATCACCTGAAAAGCAACAGACAGCTACAATACTTTAATAAAATAATTCTAAAAGTAACACTTCATGACTTTGCCTAGTAATTTATGTTCCATTTAAGATTACTGTTTAACAAAATCCCCTATGAATGGCATATTGTCTCCAAACAGAAAAACTGGGGAAGCAGTGAACTACATTGCACTTTTTAAAGTTGATATGGTTTAGCACAACTTTTCACAGGTTGATCAGGACTCGCATGGTTTTATCAGTGCGAGAAACAGAAACAAACAACTTGGGCTATGTGTACTTTCAAAGGAAGTGGAACATATTTATCTGCCCCAGAGGCTATGCTCAATAAATTACATTTCTACCCCAGCCTTCCTACAAAGAAGCTCAAGGGGGTCTGAATGGTTACCACCCTTAGTGGGGAGATCTCTTTGCATTAAGCATAACCTTACACAGAGGTTGCCAACCTTTGTGAGCTCACGGGCACATCTGCAGACCAGAGAAACTGTTTTGGGCACAACACATATGGGAGCCAAGAACATTCCACATTCTATTCGCTATAGTAGAATGATTCTTCAGGCTTTCTTTCTCATGGCAGGGAGAGGATGGGACCCTGTGGTCGTCAAGGAGAAAGGAGGTCATGTGTGCCTGTGAGCACAATTTTGGTGTCTAATAATAATAATAATAATAATAATAATTATACCCCGCCCATCTGGATGGGTTTCCCCAGCCACTCTGAGCGGCTCCCAACAGAACACTAAAAACAGAATAAAACTTCAAACTTTAAAAACTTCCCTAAACAGAGCAGCCTTCAGATGTCTTCTAAACATCAGATAGTTGTTTATTTCCTTGACATCTGATGGGAGGGCATTGCACAGGGTGGGCACCACGACCGAGAAGGCCCTCTGTTTGGTTCCCTGTAACCTCACAGGGAGGGAACTGCCAGAAGGCCCTCGGAACTGGACCTCAGTGTCTGGGCTGGATGATGGGGGTGGAGATGCTCCTTCAGGTATACTGGGCGAAGGCCGTTTAGGGATTTAAAGGTCAGCACCAACACTTTGAATTGTGCTCAGAATCATACTGCGAGCCAATGTAGGTCTTTAAGGATCAGTGTAATATGGTCTCGGCTGCCACATTCTGGATTAGCTGTAGTTTCCAGGTCACCTTCAAAGGTAGCCCCATGTAGAGAGCGATGCAGTAATCCAAGCAGGAGATAACCAGAGCATGCACCATGCTGGCGAGACAGTCTGCAGGCAGTTGGGTCTCAGCCTGTGTACCAGATGGAGCTGGTAGATAGCTGCCCTGGACACAGAATTGACCTGCACCTCCATGGACAGCTGTGAGTCCAAAATGACTCTTGACCTAATGTGATTACATCTGAATAACATCTCTGCGTTCTATGGTAAAACCAGTGCTATTTTTTCTAGAAAAAGAAGTGCCGGAACTTACCACGAACACTTCCCTTGTTATATGGCAATGGCACCCACCTCAGAGGTGCTGGAACTGAGTTCCACCTGAAAAAAGCCCCAATTAAGACTATTGCAATCTGACAATGTCAGCTTTGTCATCTGCCAAACAGCATCTCTTTTCTCTCCCCCCCCTCCTTTTTCTATTTTTGTTTTTGCTTAACATCTAACCCAATAAATAGCTTTGAGAAACTCAAAAGCTTTATCTTTTTTTGTAGCTTTTCAGCTGGTCCTGGTAAGGGCATCACTCCAGTGTTACTTTTGGATATTGTTAGCATGATGTTGATGTTGAAACAGCATCTGTTTTAGAGGCAGTGGAGTTACAGCAGCCGGGCTGGAAATAAAAGCAGAGGTCTTGAGCAGACACCATCCACTGGGCTCATTGATTTTCAAGTCTCTTCTGCTGGCTTATTTGTGGCTTTGCAATACTATTGATTCTGGAGAGCTCAGGCTTTTCAGCCAATTTTCTGTGGAAAGAAAAATTGTGAAAAAAGCACACTTGAGCCGCTAAATATCTTAGTGCTGAAAATGAAATAGATAGCTGTAAAGCCATTCTATGGCTTTCCTATTTGTTGTTGACAGCCTGAGGGTCGGTCAAAGGGGAAATCAAATGGATGGGTGGATCACTGACGTTTGTGCCGTGTCTATTGGACATCAACCCATCATCTACTCATCATCCCAACACACACATTTTGCGAGTTCAACATGAGTTTGCCAAAAATCTTTTTATGGTTTTGTTTTACAGCCCTCCAGCCACATACCTCTGTATTTGGTCAATCCAAAACTCATTTTTGATATGATGAATTTCTACATATTCTAGTGGAATGTATTTCCAGGCAAGCATGATCATATAATTAGCTAGGAGACACCAATAAATCATTCAAGCCAACTCCTAAAGCCAATGATAGATATCTTAGACAGAACATAATGCTGCCTGACTTTTTCTGGGGATGGAGAAGGAAATCCAGAATATTTGATTGCTGAACTTGTATAGCTAGAAGACATCACCCAGTGATTAAGCTAAATATGCACCATTGAACTACTAAAAGCTCTTCTCTAAGAGTCTGGTCTCCAGTGAGTCCACACTTCTGTAACCCAAGCCAGCTGTCAAAAGAGTCAAATTCTTGACTCAAAGAAGAAT